>NW_027555082.1:0-54000 GCF_964656455.1 Halichoerus grypus | reverse complement strand
TGGGAGGACATTTGTAGCTGGTAGAAAAATGTAACAAGGGATCTACAGCGAAAGCCTCACAGCTGAAGAGACCCTGAACTAAGAATCAAGAGATCTAGGTGCTGTCAGCGGTGCTTCTCCTTCCTTGGGGTGTGACGTTGGGCATGTCACTCAGCTTTCCTGAGCCTCAGTTGTCGCTGGCCACAAAATGCATTGTTCAGCGTCACCCCTGAAGTCCCCTTCAACGTAAAAATTCACTGATCATCATCACCAAATAAACATTCTGGGTCAAAATAGGTTTCACAAGAGGTATCTGAAGAAAGAAAAAAAAAAAAAAGTCTATGTTGTCAGTTAAACATTCTCCTTAAAGGACTATTATGCTTAAAGTCAATATCTGTAGTGGAGTTTCAAGAGGCCTTCCTATCCTCATTCTCTGACCCGTATGCTTAATCTCAAAATGTCCTCTAATCTCTCTGAGGTTTCAGAAGGTCAGAGAGAACAATGCCAGAGACTTAATGTTCTTTTTTTTTTAAGATTTTATTTATTTATTTTTTTTGAGAGAGAGAGAGAGAGCCAGCACACAAGTGGGGGGAGGGGCACAGGTAGAGGGACAAGCCGACTCCACGCTGAGGGAAGACTCCCCATGCAGGGGCTCAGTCTCATGACCCTGAGATCATGACCTGAAAATCAAGAGTCAGATGCTTAATCGCCTGAACCATCGAGGCTTAATGTTCTAGGATGCAGCAAGTTCAACCTGAATACATTGAATTTCAACTTTCTTCCTTCAGGAATAGATTATTTTGTCCCTACTAAGGAGGTTTTGAGCAACATTTCAATGTTTAAGACTGCCTACTGCTTTTTGTTTAACGGTGGCGCTAGGGATTATCTCAAAAGACACAGGAGACAATAAAAAAAAGCGCTGGACTTGGAGGAAAAGGAGAGGCCTTGGGATCTAGATCACTGCTCCCTAACTGTGTGACATGGACGTGCTCAGTTGAGGTCAGGAGAAGGGACGGTTCTGCTTCTCACTGAGCTGTAGAGATGAAGGAAATGGGATGCCTCAAGGGGCCCATGTGTACGTGCAGCCCGCAGAGTGGGTCCCGACACGTTCAACACAAATGTCTCTGAGCAAGTGCTACTCGGGAAGATCTGTGCGAGAAGGTATTACCACTGTGTTCAGTTGTTTGTCCAGAAGGGGATGTGTTCCAGTTTGGACGCTGTGATGGTTAAGTTATGAGTGACCTTGACGGGCCACAGGATTAAACATTATTTCTGGGTGTGTTTGATGTTTGATTCAACATTATTTCTAGGTGTGCCTGTGAAGATGTTTCCAGAAGAGATTAACATTTGAAAAGGTGAACTGACTAAAGCAAATGGCCCTGTGCAGTGTGGGTAGGCATCATTCAACCCAAAGTCTTAAATGTCTGAATCTCTCTCTGTCTGACAGTTGAAGCTGAGATATCTTCCTGCCCTCAGTGCTCCTGATTCTCAGACCTTCACACCTGACCCAGAATCTATACCACCAACACTCAGGCCTTTGAACTATTCCATGAGCCAATTCCTTACAATAAATCATTATCTATCTATCTATCTATCTATCTATCTATCTATCTATCTATCTATCTATCTTTCTATCTATCTATCTATCTCCTATTGGTTTTGTTTCTCTGGAGAACCTTGACTAATACAGGCACCAAGAAGGAAGTCAAAGTTTATAACTTCAGAATAATAGACCAAGTAATGATTTAAGGAGTTGTTAATAATGGTGATATTAATAAACAGTAGGTTAAATGTATTGAATGCTTAGAGTGTATACTTTGGTGCTTAGTACTCTGGCTACATTAATTCTTTGAACATACCATAATAGTATTTGTACTAAGCAGATGAGAAAACTGAGGTCGCAAGGAGTTGAACCTACTCAAGACCACTCACCAGTGAGTGGCTAAGCTATATTTTGAACCAGAGTCCAATTCTAGAGTCCATTTTTTTTTTAAAGATTTTATTTATTTATGTATTAGAGAGCGAGAGAGAGAGAAACACCGTAGAGGGGAGAAGGTCAGAGGGAGAAGCAGGCTCGCCGCTGAGCTGGGAGCCCGATGTGGGACTCCATCCCAGGACTCCAGGATCATGACCTGAGCTGAAGGCAGTCGCTTAACCAACTGAGCCACCCAGGTGCCCTCTAGAGTCCATTTTTACATACAAAGCAAGCAGTCAACATCATAGCAGGAATAGCTTTGGGAGACAATCATCTATAGAAATTTATACATTAAAAACTTGATATTTAGGGCGCCTGGGTGGCTCAGTTGGTTGGGCGACTGCCTTCGGCTCAGGTCATGATCCTGGAGTCCCTGGATCGAGTCCCGCATCAGGCTCCCTGCTCGGCGGGGAGTCTGCTTCTCCCTCTGACCCTCCCCCCTCTCATGTGCTCTCTCTCATTCTCTCTCTCTCAAATAAAAAAATAAAATCTTAAAAAAAAAAAAAAAAAACTTGATATTTAGAACTTTGGGGCACCTGGGTTGCTCAGTTTTTTAAGCATCTGATTTGATCTCAGCTCAGGTCTTGATCTCATGAGTTGGAGCCCCACATTGAGCTCCAGGCTGGGCGTGGAGACTACTTAAAAAAAAATCCTAAAATTTTGAGCATTGAGAAATTAAAAACACAAGAAACAACAAATGTTGACAAGGATGTAGAGAAAAAGGAACTCTCGTGCTCTGTTGGTGGGAATGAAAACTGGTGTAGCCACTGTAAAAAGCAGTATGAAATTTACTCAAAAATTTAAAACTCTAACTATCCTATGATCCAGTGATGACACTACTGGTTATTTACCCCCAAAATACAAAAACACTAATTCGAAAGGATAGCTGCACCCCTGTGTTTATTGAAGCATTATCTACAATAGCCCAATTGCCTATCAAGAGATGAATGGATAAAGCAGATGTGGTATACATATACAATGGAAAATTATTCAGCCATAAAAAGATTGAAATCTTGGGATGCCTGGGTGGCTCAGTCGATTAAGCATCTGCCTTTGGCTCAGGTCATGATCCCTGGGTCCTGGGATCGAGTCCCCCATTGGGCTCCTTGCTCAGTGGGGAGCCTGCTTCTCCCTCTGCCTGCCACTCCCCCCACTTGTGCTCTCTCTCACTGACAAATAAATAAATAAAATCTTTAAAAAAAATGAAATCTTGCCATTTGCAATGACACGGATGAAGCTGAAGGGTATTATGCTAAGCGAAATAAAGACAAATACCATATGATTTCACTCATACGTGGAATTTAAGGAAAAAAATGAACAAAGAAAAAAAGAGAGAGAGAGAGAGAGACAAACCAAGAAACAGACTCTTAACTATAGAGAACAAACTGATGGTTACCAGAGGGGAGGTGGGTGGGGGTTGGGAGATACAGATGATGGGGATTAAGGAGTGCACTTATCATGTTGAGCTCTGAGTAATGTATAGAATATTTGAAGCATTGTATTGTACACCTGAAACTAATAAACACTGTATGATGATTTTACTGGAATTAAAATTTAAAAACTTAATAAAATTAAGGAAAAAAAACCTAACTTTGAGCATTGAGAGATTTATAGATCTACAAACTAACCTGAACAGCAGGAAGCTAAATCCCAGGACAAAGAGAACCTAGACAAAAAAGAACATTTTAGATAAAATAGCAACTGTTCTCTTGGTCTTTCTGGTGAAAGGTTAGCATCCTCTCTTATTAAGGAGTAATTGGATGTCTGTATCAGAACTTCACTATATAAAGCCATTTTATGGTGGTTGATCATAAAGTGAAAGAATGTGGGTTTGGTTATCTCTGATGAATACTTTAGACATCTTTTTTTTTTTTAAGATTGTTTGAGTGATTGATTGAGTGATTGATTTATCTGAGAGAGAGAGAACACACAAGTAGGGGAAGGGGCAGAGAGAGAGGGAGAAGGAGAGAAGCAGACTCCCCACTGACCGTGGAGTCTGACCTGGGGCTTGATCTCACCACCCTAAGATCATGACCTGAGCCGAAATCAAGAGTAGGACCCTTAACTGACCGAGCCACCCAGGTGCCCCAAAATCTTTAGACATCATTGCATACATCGTCTTCAAGATCTTTTCTAAGTGAAGTATAGATCAGGATGTGACAAACTTTTTCTGTGCAGTGCTAGGTAGTAAGTATGCTCAGCGCTGTGGCCCATATGGTCTCCCTCTAAACAGCTATAGGGCTCTGCTAGCATAGTGGGACATCACCCATAGACCATTCAGAATTAGATGGGCATGGCTGTATCCCAATAAAACTTCATTTACAAAAGTAGGTGGCAGGTCATTTGCCAAACCTTGGTACGTAGCTGGTATCTGTGTTAGGTAAAGCAACCAGCGCATCTTATTTTGCTCTGGACTGTCCCGGCTTTATCACCGGAAGTCCTACATCCCATGAAACCCTTCATTCCAAGTTGATTGCCATGAATAAGTTGACTTACAGTCAAATTCTGAGACATAGAGCACTCCAGATGTAACACTCATCCCTCTCCCCACCATAAAATTGCCTTTGCCAAGCTTATATCTGTCAGCATAGAGTTATAAATTACAAGTGCATTCTGTTAACCCCCAAATATTACACATGCACAAGGGACAGGAACCAGATACCAATTTTCTTTTACAACATTTGCTTCCATAAGGGCACTTCCCAGTTCCTCCCACAGTTGGTCCCATCTTCAGACAAAAGTACAGACTGAGTGTTGGCAAGGTGTCTGGGCATCTCCGGAGATAAAAGTGAAAGTATAATAGAATTGTCATTTTGGACTAATTATGATGATTCCATGTTAGAGCAAGCCCCAGGGGGTGTGCTGAACTTCAGTGGATAAACAAAGGAAGGAGTCTTCAAGGAGTGCAGTAATACAGAGGCAAAGGAACCCCAAACAGAGCACTAATTGGCTGTTTTCTTGACAGCTTCAGCCAGCTCCAGCCTGGGCTTTTAAGGAGGATGTGTTAGGAATTACGGAAACCATGATCTCTCTACTGTCGGGAAGGCTGGGACACACCAGGGATGCAAATAATAGGCTGATGTTCATGGTATTTGGAGAGAAAATTGGTACCTCCCGTTGCTACCTATGTAGCCTTGGCCTTGGAGAAGTCCCTAAGTCCTTAGGCTTCAGAGTCCACATCTTTCACGCAGTAATAAAACCAAGCACCCCATAAGTTCTGTTGAGAACTGAAGGTGACATTCCTCATGAATTTGCCTAATTTAGGAATGTGTCTTTATACATATGGTCTGACTTGCCATGAGGCTGCATCCTCTGTGGGGTTCTGTATTTGGGGAACACACCCTCTATTGGTGAGTCAGGGATGGTATCCCAGAAGTTATTACTTTTATGTTAAAAGCTAAAGGATGATGAGTATTTATTTAATTAAAGTAAAAGGAAGGACATGGGCGGAGCAAGATGGCGGAGGAGTAGGAGACCTGCATTTCGTCTCCTCTCAGGAATTCAGCTGGATAGGGATCAAACCATTCTGAACACCTACAAACTCAACAGGAGATCGAAGAAAAGAATAGCAACAACTCTCTGAACAGAAAAGCGACCACTTTCTGGAAGGTAGGACGTGCGGAGAAGTGAATCCGAGGCGTTATTCGGGAGGATAGACGGCGGGGGAGGGGCCTCCGTCGGCCCCTTCTGGCAAGTAATAGAGCCAGGGAGCACAAAATCGGAACTTTTAGAAGTCTGCTCCGCTGAGGGACGTCACTCTGGTGGCGAAGTGGGGGGTGGAACCCTCGCGGGACAGTGTGGTCTCAGGACCCTCGGGGTCACAGAAAGACCTGGGGTGCCTGAGTGCGGCAGAGCTCCCAGGTATCGGAGCAGGGAAGCCGGCTGCAGAGACGGAGCCCAGGCGCGGGCTCTCAGCTCGGGGTTGCTATAAACCGTGATCCGCGGCACAGTCGGGCCACTGCTCCTCCAGCAGGGACCCAACAAGCGGCAGATCCGGGGAGACTCACCTTCTTCCCCCGGGAGGAGAGGTGCGGGAGCGCACCGCAGGGATCTGCTGGGTTTGGAGACTCCACGCCGGGTCGGGTGCCGGATAGAAAGGCGCGGTCACAGGCCGGGTGAGCGCGGAGTGTGGCCGGAGATCGGGGAGACGGGAGTGACTGACTGCTTTTCTCTGGGGGCTCGCTGAGGAGCGGGACCCCGAGTTCTCGGCTCCTCCGGGGCGGAGACTGGGAGGCCGCCATTTTCACTCTCCGCCTCCAAAGCTGTACGGAAAGCTTGCAGGGAACAAAAGCTCCGGAGAGCAAACCCCAGCAGATTACTTGGCCTGGACCGGCAAGGGCGGGGCAATTTTGCCTCCGGCAAAGACATTTGGGAACCACGGCAACAGGCCCCTCCCCCAGAAGATCAGCGAGAACAGCCAGCCAAGACCAAGTTTACCGATCAATGAGAACGGCAGAACTCCAGCGCTAGGGGAATACTGCACATAGAATTCATGGCTTTTTTACCATGATTCTTTAGTCTTTCAAAGTTAATTATTTTTTTTAACTGTCTTTTTTTCTTTTTTCTTTTTTCTTTTTTTTTTTGAATTTTTCTTTTTCCCTTTTTCAACCAACATCTTATCAATCCCTTCTTTAAAAAAAAAACATTTTTATTTTTCATTTTTAAAGTCATATTCTATCCCTTCATAATAGTTACCCGTATTTTTGGCATATATATATAAGTTGTTCTCTCTTTAAAATCTTGAGATAGTTTCTTCTAACAGATGAAAATATACTCTAAATCTCTAGTGTATGGTTTTTTTTTTACTCCCCTGCCTGATCACTTTCTCTCCCTTTTTTCTCTCTTTCTTTTTTTTTTTTAATCCTCTTCTTTCTTTTTTCAAACAACTTATCAAATCCTTTTTTAAAATTTTTTATAATTTCCATCTTTACAGTCATATTCCATCCCTTCATCATATCAACCCTTATTATTGTACATATATAAGTTTTTCTTTCTTTAAAATTTTGGGAGGCACTTTCTTTTAACAGACCAAAATACACAAAATCTAGTGTGTGGCACTGATCTATAAACCAGCTTGATCATATTTGATCACATTCTGTTTTTGTTTTGTTTTGTTTTGTTCTGCTTTTGTTTGTTATTATCTTTATCTTTTTCTTTTTTCTTTCTTTTTCTTTTTTCTCTCTTTCCCTTTCTTTTCCCACTACTTCAGGTCTTTTCTGAGTTGTTTAGAGTATATATTCTGGGGACGTTGTTACCCTGCTAGCATTTTGTTCTCGCATTAATCTATTCTCTGCACAAAATGACAAGACGGAAAAAATAACCTCAACAAAAAGAACAGGAGGTAGTACCGACTGCCAGGGACCTACTCAATACGGACATTAGTACGATGTCAGATCTAGAGTTCAGAACCATCACTTTAAAGATACTAGCTGGGTTTGAAAAAAGCATGGAAGTTATTAGAGAAACCCTTTCTGGAGAAGTAAAAGAACTAAAATCTAACCAAGTGGAAATAAAAAAGGCTATTAATGAGGTGCAATAAAATATGGGGGTGCTAACTGCTAGGATAAATGAGGCAGAAGAAAGAATCAGTGAGATAGAAGACCAAATGATGGAAAATAAAGAAGCTGAGAAAAAGAGAGATAAACAACTACTGGATCACGAGGGCAGAATTCGAGAGATAAACGATACCATAAGACGAAACACCGTTAGAATAATTGGGATCCCAGAAGAAGAAGAAAGAGAGAGAGGGGCAGAAGGTATAATAGAGCAAATTATAGCAGAGAACTTCCCTAATTTGGGGAAGGAAACAGGCATCAAAATCCAGGAAGCACAGAGAACCCCTCTCAAAATCACTAAAAATAGGTCAACACCCTGACATCTAATAGTAAAACTTACGAGTCTCAGAGACAAAGAGAAAATCCTGAAAGCAGCTCGGGAGAAGAGATATGTAACCTACAATGGTAGAAACATTAGATTGGCAACAGACTTATCCACAGAGACCTGGCAGGCCAGAAAGGACTGGCAGGACATATTCAGAGCACTAAATGAGAAAAATATGCAGCCAAGAATACTATATCCAGCTAGGCTGTCATTGAAAATTGAAGGAGAGATAAAAAGCTTCCAGGACAAACAAAAACTAAAGGAATTTGCAAACACGAAACCAGCCCTACAAGAAATATTGAAAGGGGTCCTCTAAGCAAAGAGAGAGCCTAAAAGCAACATAGACCAGAAAGGAACACAAACAATATACAGTAACAGTCACTTTACAGGCAATACAATGGCACTAAATTCCTATCTTTCAATAGTTAACCTGAATGTAAATGGGCTAAATGCCCCAATCAAAAGACACAGGCTATCAGATTGGATTAAAAAACAAGACCCATCGATATGCTGTCTGCAAGAGACTCATTTTAGACCCAAAGACACCCCCAGATTGAAAGTGAGGTGGTGGAAAACCATTTACCATGCTAATGGACACCAAAAGAAAGCTGGGGTGGCAATCCTTATATCAGACAAATTAGATTTTAAACCAAAGACTGTAATAAGAGATGAGGAAGGACACTATATCCTACTTAAAGGGTCTATCCAACAAGAAGATCTAACAATTGTAAATATCTATGCCCCTAACATGGGAGCAGCCAATTATATAAGGCAATTAATAACAAAAGCAAAGAAACACATTGACAACAATACAATAATAGTGGGGGACTTTAACACCCCCCTCACTGAAATGGACAGATCGTCTAAGCAAAAGCTCAACAAGGAAATAAAGACTTTAAATGACACACTGGACCAAATGGACTTCACAGACATATTCAGAACATTCCATCCCAAAGCAACGGAATACACATTCTTCTCTAGTGCCCATGGAACATTCTCCAGAATAGATCACATCCTAGGTCATAAATCAGGTCTCAACCGGTACCAGAAGATTGGGATCATTCCCTGCATATTTTCAGACCACAATGCTTTGAAACTAGAACTCAATCACAAGAGGAAAGTCGGAAAGAACTCAAATACATGGACGCTAAAGGGCATCCTACTGAAGAATGAACGGGTCAACCAGGAAATTAAAGAAGAATTAAAAAAATTCATGGAAACCAATGAAAATGAAAACACAACTATTCAAAATCTTTGGGATACAGCAAAGGCAGTCCTAAGAGGAAACTATATAGCAATACAAGCCTTTCTCAAGAAACAAGAAAGGTCTCAAATACACAACGTAACCCTACACCTAAAGGAGCTGGAGAAAGAACAGCAAATAAAGCCTAAACCCAGCAGGAGAAGGGAAATAATAAAGATCAGAGCAGAAATCAATGAAATAGAAACCAAAAGAACAGTAGAACAGATCAACGAAACTAGGAGCTGGTTCTTTGAAAGAATTAACAAGATTGATAAGCCCCTGGCCAGACTTATCAAAAAGAAAAGAGAAAGGACCCAAATCAACAAAATCATGAATGAAAGAGGAGACATCACAACCAACACCAAAGAAATACAAACAATTATAAGAACATATTATGAGCAACTCTATGCCAGCAAATTAGATAAACTGGAAGTAATGGATGCATTCCTAGAGATGTATCAACTACCAAAACTGAACCAGGAAGAAATAGAAAACCTGAACAGACCTATAACCACTAAGGAAATAGAAGCAGTCATCAAAAATCTCCCAAAACACAAAAGCCCAGGGCCAGATGGCTTCCCAGGGGAATTCTACCAAACATTGAAAGAAGAATTAATACCTATCCTTCTGAAACTGTTCCAAAAAATAGAAATGGAAGGAAAACTTCCAAACTCATTTTATGAGGCCAGCATTACCTTGATCCCCAAACCAGACAAAGACCCCATCAAAAAGGAGAATTACAGACCAATATCCCTGATGAACATGGATGCAAAAATTCTCACCAAAATACTAGCCAATACGATCCAACAGTACATTAAAAGGATTATTCACCACGACAAAGTTGGATATATCCCTGGGCTGCAAGGTTGGTTCAACATCCGCAAATCAATCAACGTGATACAACACATTAACAAAAGAAACAACAAGAACCATATGATCCTCTCAATAGATGCAGAAAAAGCATTTGACAAAGTACAGCATCCTTTCTTTTTTTTTTTAAATTTTTTTATTGTTATGTTAATCCCCATACATTACATCATTAGTTTTAGATATAGTGTTCCATGATTCATTGTTTGTGCATAACACCCAGTGCTCCATGCAGAACGTGCCCTCCTCAATACCCATCACCAGGCTAACCCATCCTCCCAACCCCCTCCCCTCTAGAACCCCCAGTTTGTTTTTCAGAGTCCATCGTCTCTCATGGTTCTTCTCCCCCTCCGATTTCCCCCCCTTCATTCTTCCCCTCCTGCTACATTCTTCTTCTTTTTTTCTTTCTTAACATATATTGCATTATTTGTTTCAGAGGTACAGATCTGAGATTCAACAGTCCTGCACAATTCACAGCGCTTACCAGAACACATACCCTCCCCAGTGTCCATCACCCAGTCACCCCATCCCTCCCACCCCACCCCCCACTCCAGCAACCCTCAGTTTGTTTCCTGAGATTAAGAATTCCTCATATCAGTGAGGTCATATGATACATGTCTTTCTCTGTTTGACTTATTTCGCTCAGCATAATACCCTCCAGTTCCATCCACATCGTTGCAAATGGCAAGATCTTATTCCTTTTGATGGCTGCATAATATTCCATTGCATATATATACCACATCTTCTTTATCCATTCATCTGTTGATGGACATCTTGGCTCTTTCCACAGTTTGGCTATTGTGGACATTGCTGCTATAAACATCGGGGTGCACGTAGCCTTTCGGGTCCCTACTTTTGTATCTTTGGGGTAAATACCCAGTAGTGCAATTGCTGGATCATTTGGTAGCTCTATTTTCAACTTTTTGAGGAACCTCCATACTGTTTTCCAGAGTGGCTGCACCAGCTTGCATTCCCACCAACAGTGTAGGAGGGTTCCCCTTTCTCCGCATCCCCGCCAACATCTGTCATTTCCTGACTTGTTAATTTTAGCCATTCTGACTGGTGTGAGGTGGTATCTCATTGAGGTTTTGATTTGGATTTCCCTGATGCCGAGCGATATTGAATACTTTTTCATGTGTCTGTTGGCCATTTGGATGTCTTCTTTGGAGAAATGTCTGTTCATGTCTTCTGCCCATTTCTTGATTGGATTCTTTGTTCTTTTGGTGTTGAGTTTGATGAGTTCTTTATAGATTTTGGATACTAGCCCTTTATCTGATATGTCATTTGCAAATATCTTCTCCCATTCTGTCAGTTGTCTTTTGGTTTTGTTGACTGTTTCCTTTGCTTTGCAAAAGCTTTTTATCTTGATGAAGTCCCAATAGTTCATTTTTGCCCTTGCTTCCCTTGCCTTTGGCGATGTTTCTAGGAAGAAGTTGCTGCGGCTGAGGTCGAAGAGGTTGCTGCCTGTGTTCTCCTTTAGGATTTTGATGGACTCCTGTCTCACATTGAGGTCTTTCAACCATTTGGAGTCTATTTTTGTGTGTGGTGTAAGGAAATGGTCCAGTTTCATTCTTCTGCATGTGGCTGTCCAATTTTCCCAACACCATTTGTTGAAGAGACTGTCTTTTTTCCATTGGACATTCTTTCCTGCTTTGTCGAAGATTAGTTGACCATAGAGTTGAGGGTCCATTTCTGGGCTCTCTATTCTGTTCCATTGATCTATGTGTCTGTTTTTGTGCCAGTACCATACTGTCTTGATGATGACAGCTTTGTAGTAGAGCTGGAAGTCTGGAATTGTGATGCCGCCGGCTTTGCTTTTCTTTTTCAACATTCCTCTGGCTATGCGGGGTCTTTTCTGGTTCCATACAAATTTTAGGATTATTTGTTCCATTTCTTTGAAGAAAGTGGATGGTATTTTGATGGGGATTGCATTGAATGTGTAGATTGCTCTAGGTAGGATTGACATCTTCACAATATTTGTTCTTCCAATCCATGAGCATGGAAAGTTTTTCCATTTCTTTGTGTCTTCCTCAATTTCTTTCATGAGTGTTTTATAGTTTTCTGAGTACAGATCCTTTGCCTCTTCGGTTAGATTTATTCCTAGGTATCTTATGGTTTTGGGTGCAATTGTAAATGGGATCGACTCCTTAATTTCTCTTTCTTCTGACTTGTTGTTGGTGTATAGGAATGCCACTGACTTCTGTGCATTGATTTTATATCCTGCCACTTGACTGAATTCCTGTATGAGTTCTAGCAGTTTTGGGGTGGCGTCTTTGGGATTTTCCACATAAAGTATCATATCATCTGCAAAGAGTGAGAGTTTGACTTCTTCTTTGCCAATTTGGATGCCTTTGATTTCTTTTTGTTGTCTGATTGCTGTGGCTAGGACTTCCAATACTATGTTGAATAGCAGTGGTGATAGTGGACATCCCTGCCGCGTTCCTGACCTTAGGGGGAAAGCTCTGAGTTTTTCCCCATTGAGAATGATATTCGCTGTAGGTTTTTCATAGATGGCTTTTATGATATTGAGGTATGTACCCTCTATCCCTATACTCTGAAGAGTTTTGATCAAGAAAGGATGCTGTACTTTGTCAAATGCTTTTTCTGCATCTATTGAGAGGATCATGTGATTCTTGTTTTTTCTTTTGTTAATGTATTGTATCACGTTGATTGATTTGCGGATGTTGAACCAACCTTGCAGCCCAGGGATAAATCCGACTTGGTCGTGGTGAATAATCCTTTTAATGTACTGTTGGATCCTATTGGCTAGTATTTTGGTGACAATTTTTGCATCCATGTTCATCAGGGATATTGGTCTGTAATTCTCCTTTTTAATGGGGTCTTTGTCTGGTTTTGGGATCAAGGTAATGCTGGCCTCATAAAATGAGTTTGGAAGTTTTCCTTCCATTTCTATTTTTTGGAACAGTTTCAGAAGGATAGGTATTAATTCTTCTTGAAATGTTTGGTAGAATTCCCCTGGGAAGCCATCTGGCCCTGGGCTTTTGTGTTTTGGGAGATTTTTGATGACTGCTTCTATTTCCTTAGTGGTTATAGGTCTGTTCAGGTGTTCTATTTCTTCCTGGTTCAGTTTTGGTAGTTGATACATCTCTAGGAATGCATCCATTACTTCCAGGTTATCTAATTTGTTGGCATAGAGTTGCTCATAATATGTTCTTATAATTGTTTGTATTTCTTTGGTGTTGGTTGTGATTTCTCCTCTTTCATTCATGATTTTGTTGATTTGGGTCATTTCTCTTTTCTTTTTGATAAGTCTGGCCAGGGGCTTATCAATCTTGTTAATTCTTTCAAAGAACCAGCTCCTAGTTTCGTTGATCTGTTCTACTGTTCTTTTGGTTTCTATTTCATTGATTTCTGCTCTGATCTTGATTATTTCTCTTCTCCTGCTGGGTTTAGGCTTTATTTGCTGTTCTTTCTCCAGCTCCTTTAGGTGTAGGGTTAGGTTGTGTACTTGAGACCTTTCTTGTTTCTTGAGAAAGGCTTGTATTGCTATATACTTTCCTCTTAGGACTGCCTTTGCTGTATCCCAAAGATTTTGAATAGTTGTGTTTTCATTTTCATTGGTTTCCATGAATTTTTTTAATTCTTCTTTAATTTCCTGGTTGACCCGTTCATTCTTCAGTAGGATGCTCTTTAGCGTCCATGTATTTGAGTTCTTTCCGACTTTCCTCTTGTGATTGAGTTCTAGTTTCAAAGCATTGTGGTCTGAAAATAGGCAGGGGATGATCCCAATCTTCTGGTACCGGTTGAGACCTGATTTATGACCTAGGATGTGATCTATTCTGGAGAATGTTCCATGGGCACTAGAGAAGAATGTGTATTCCGTTGCTTTGGGATGGAATGTTCTGAATATGTCTGTGAAGTCCATTTGGTCCAGTGTGTCATTTAAAGTCTTTATTTCCTTGTTGATCTTTTGCTTAGACGATCTGTCCATTTCAGTGAGGGGGGTGTTAAAGTCCCCCACTATTATTGTATTGTTGTCGATGTGTTTCTTTGCTTTTGTTATTAATTGCCTTATATAATTGGCTGCTCCCATGTTAGGGGCATAGATATTTACAATTGTTAGATCTTCTTGTTGGATAGACCCTTTAAGTAGGATATAGTGTCCTTCCTCATCTCTTATTACAGTCTTTGGTTTAAAATCTAATTTGTCTGATATAAGGATTGCCACCCCAGCTTTCTTTTGTTGTCCATTAGCATGGTAAATGGTTTTCCACCCCCTCACTTTCAATCTGGGGGTGTCTTTGTGTCTAAAATGAGTCTCTTGCAGACAGCATATCGATGGGTCTTGTTTTTTAATCCAATCTGATAGCCTGTGTCTTTTGATTGGGGCATTTAGCCCATTTACATTCAGGGTAACTATTGAAAGATAGGAGTTCAGTGCCATTGTATTGCCTGTAAAGTGACTGTTACTGTATATTGTTTGTGTTCCTTTCTGGTCTATGTTGCTTTTAGGCTCTCTCTTTGCTTAGAGGACCCCTTTCAATATTTCTTGTAGGGCTGGTTTCGTGTTTGCAAATTCCTTTAGTTTTTGTTTGTCCTGGAAGCTTTTTATCTCTCCTTCAATTTTCAATGACAGCCTAGCTGGATATAGTATTCTTGGCTGCATATTTTTCTCATTTAGTGCTCTGAATATGTCCTGCCAGTCCTTTCTGGCCTGCCAGGTCTCTGTGGATAAGTCTGTTGCCAATCTAATGTTTCTACCATTGTAGGTTACATATCTCTTCTCCCGAGCTGCTTTCAGGATTTTCTCTTTGTCTCTGAGACTCGTAAGTTTTACTATTAGATGTCGGGGTGTTGACCTATTTTTATTGATTTTGAGAGGGGTTCTCTGTGCTTCCTGGATTTTGATGCCTGTTTCCTTCCCCAAATTAGGGAAGTTCTCTGCTATAATTTGCTCCATTATACCTTCTGCACCTCTCTCTCTTTCTTCTTCTTCTGGGATCCCAATTATTCTAATGTTGTTTCGTCTTATGATATCGTTTATCTCTCGAATTCTGCCCTCGTGATCCAGTAGTTGTTTATCTCTCTTTTTCTCAGCTTCTTTATTTTCCATCATTTGGTCTTCTATCTCGCTGATTCTTTCTTCTGCCTCATTTATCCTAGCAGTTAGCGCCCCCATATTTGATTGCACCTCATTAATAGCCTTTTTGATTTCTACTTGGTTCGCTTTTAGTTCTTTTACTTCTCCAGAAAGGGTTTCTCTAATAACTTCCATGTTTTTTTCAAGCCCAGCTAGTATCTTTAAAGTGATGATTCTGAACTCTAGATCTGACATCGTACTAATGTCCGTATTGAGTAGGTCCCTGGCAGTCGGTACTACCTCTTGTTCTTTTTGTTGAGGTGATTTTTTCCGTCTTGTCATTTTGTGCAGAGGAGAATAGATTAATGAGAGAACAAAATGCTAGCAGGGTAACAACGGCCCCAGAAAATATACTCTAAACAAATCAGAAAAGACCTGAAGCAGTGGGAAAAGAAAGGGAAAGAGAGAAAAAAGAAAAGGAAAGAAAAAAAGAAAAAAGATAAAGATAAAGATAAAAACAAACAAAAGAAGAACAAAACAAAACAAAACAAAAACAGAATGTGATCAAATATGATCAGGCTGGATTATAGATCAGTGCCACACACTAGATTTTGGGTGTATTTTGGTCTGTTAAAAGAAAGTCCCTCCCAAAATTTTAAAGAAAGAAAAACTTATATATGTACAAAAATAAGGGTTGATATGATGAAGGGATGGAATATGACTGTAAAGATGGAAATTATAAAAAATTTTAAAAAAGGATTTGATAAGTTGTTTGAAAAAAGAAAGAAGAGGATTAAAAAAAAAAGAAAGAAAGAAAGAAAAAAGGGAGAGAATGTGATCAGGCAGGGGAGTAGAAAAAAACCATACACTAGAGATTTAGAGTATATTTTGATCTGTTAGAAGAAACTATCTCAAGATTTTAAGGAGAGAACAACTTATATATATATGCCAAAAATACGGGTAACTACTATGAAGGGATAGAATATGACTTTAAAAATGAAAAATAAAATTTTTTTTTTTAAAAAAGGGATTGATAAGATGTTGGTTGAAAAAGGGAAAAAGAAAAATTCAAAAAAAAAGAAAAAAGGAAAAAAGAAAAAAAAGACAGTTAAAAAAAATAATTAACTTTGAAAGACTAAAGAATCATGGTAAAAAAGCCATGAATTCTATGTGCAGTGTTCCCC
This sequence comes from Halichoerus grypus, assembly GCF_964656455.1. Taxonomy (NCBI): domain Eukaryota; kingdom Metazoa; phylum Chordata; class Mammalia; order Carnivora; family Phocidae; genus Halichoerus; species Halichoerus grypus. The sequence goes on along the minus strand of NW_027555082.1, from coordinate 37,831 downwards.
TAGCGCTGGAGTTCTGCCGTTCTCATTGATTGGTAAACTTGGTCTTGGCTGGCTGTTCTTGCTGATCTTCTGGGGGAGGGGCCTGTTGCCGTGGTTCCCAAATGTCTTTGCCGGAGGCAAAATTGCCCCGCCCTTGCCGGTCCGGGCTAAGTAATCTCCTCGGGTTTGCTCTCCGGAGCTTTTGTTCCCTGCAAGCTCTCCGTACACCTTTGGAGGCGGAGAGTGAAAATGGCGGCCTCCCAGTCTCCGCCCCGGAGGAGCCGAGAACTCGGGGTCCCGATCCTCAGCGAGCCCCCAGAGAAAAGCAGTCAGTCACTCCCGTCTCCCCGGTCTCCGGCCACACTCCTCGCTCACCCGGCCTGTGACCGCGCCTTTCTATCTGGCACCCGACCCCGGGTGGAGTCTCCAAACCCAGCAGATCCCCGCGGTGCGCTCCCGCACCTCTCCTCCCGGGGGAAGAAGGTGAGTCTCCCCGGATCTGCCGCTTGTTGGGTCCCTGCTGGAGGAGCTGTGGCCCAACTGTGCCGCGGATCATGGTTTATAGCAACCCCGAGCTGAGAGCCCGCGCCTGGGCTCCGTCTCTGCAGCCGGCTTCCCCGCTCCAATACCTGGGAGCTCTGCCGCACTCAGGCACCCCCGGTCTTTCTGTGACCCCGAGGGTCCTGAGACCACACTGTCCCGCGAGGGTTCCACCCCCCACTTCGCCACCAGAGTGACGTCCCTCAGCGGACCAGACTTCTAAAAGTTCCGATTTTGTGCTCCGTGGCTCTATCACTTGCCAGAAGCGGCCGACGGAGGCCCCTCCCCCGCCGTCTATCCTCCCGAATATCGCCTCGGATTCACTTCTCCGCACGTCCTACCTTCCAAAAAGTGGTCGCTTTTCTGTTCAGAGAGTTGTTGCTCTTCTTTTCTTTGATCTCCTGTTGAGTTTGTAGGTGTTCAGAATGGTTTGATCCCTATCCAGCTGAATTCCTGAGAGGAGACGAAATCCAGGTCTCCTACTCCTCCGCCATCTTGCTCCGCCCCCGTACAGCATCCTTTCTTGATCAAAACTCTTCAGAGTATAGGGATAGAGGGTACATACCTCAATATCATAAAAGCCATCTATGAAAAACCTACAGCGAATATCATTCTCAATGGGGAAAAACTGAGAGATTTCCCCCTAAGGTCAGGAACGTGGCAGGGATGTCCACTATCACCACTGCTATTCAACATAGTATTGGAAGTCCTAGCCACAGCAATCAGACAACAAAAAGAAATCAAAGGCATCCAAATTGGCAAAGAAGAAGTCAAACTCTCACTCTTTGCAGATGATATGATAGTTTATGTGGAAAATCCCAAAGACTCCACCCCAAAACTGCTAGAACTCATACAGGAATTCAGTCAAGTGGCAGGATATAAAATCAATGCACAGAAGTCAGTGGCATTCCTATACACCAACAACAAGTCAGAAGAAAGAGAAATTAAGGAGTCGATCCCATTGACAATTGCACCCAAAACCATAAGATACCTAGGAATAAATCTAACCAAAGAGACAAAGGATCTGTACTCAGAAAACTATAAAATACTCATGAAAGAAATTGAGGAAGACACAAAGAAATGGAAAAACGTTCCATGCTCATGGATTGGAAGAACAAATATTGTGAAGATGTCAATCCTACCTAGAGCAATCTACACATTCAATGCAATCCCCATCAAAATACCATCCACTTTTTTCACAGAAATGGAACAAATAATCCTAAAATTTGTATGGAACCAGAAAAGACCCCGCATAGCCAGAGGAATGTTGAAAAAGAAAAGCAAAGCTGGCGGCATCAGAATTCCGGACTTCCAGCTCTACTACAAAGCTATCATCATCAAGACAGTATGGTACTGGCACAAAAACAGACACATAGATCAATGGAACAGAATAGAGAGCTCAGAAATGGACCCTCAACTCTATGGTCAACTCATCTTTGACAAAGCAGGAAAGAATGTCCAATGGAAAAAAGACAGTCTCTTCAACAAATGGTGTTGGGAAAATTGGACAACCACATGCAGAAGAATGAAACTGGACCATTTCCTTACACCACACACAAAAATAGACTCCAAATGGTTGAAAGACCTCAATGTGAGACAGGAGTTCATCAAAATCCTAAAGGAGAACACAGGCAGCAACCTCTTCGACCTCAGCCGCAGCAACTTCTTCCTAGAAACATCGCCAAAGGCAAGGGAAGCAAGGGCAAAAATGAACTATTGGGACTTCATCAAGATAAAAAGCTTTTGCAAAGCAAAGGAAACAGTCAACAAAACCAAAAGACAACTGACAGAATGGGAGAAGATATTTGCAAATGACATATCAGATAAAGGGCTAGTATCCAAAATCTATAAAGAACTCATCAAACTCAACACCAAAAGAACAAAGAATCCAATCAAGAAATGGGCAGAAGATATGAACAGACATTTTTCCAAAGAAGACATCCAAATGGCCAACAGACACATGAAAAGGTGCTTAACATCACTCGGCATTAGGGAAATCCAAATCAAAACCTCAATGAGATACCACCTCACACCAGTCAGAATGGCTAAAATTAACAAGTCAGGAAATGACAGATGTTGGCGGGGATGCGGAGAAAGGGGAACCCTCCTACATTGTTGGTGGGAATGCAAGCTGGTGCAGCCACTCTGGAAAACAGTATGGCGGTTCCTCAAAAAGTTGAAAATAGAGCTACCATATGATCCAGCAATTGCACTCCTGGGTATTTACCCCAAAGATACAAAAGTAGGGACCAGAAAGGGTACGTGCACCCCGATGTTTATAGCAGCAATGTCCACAATAGCCAAACTGTGGAAAGAGCCAAGATGTCCATCAACAGATGAATGGATAAAGAAGAGGTGGTATATATATACAATGGAATATTATGCAGCCATCAAAAGGAATGAGATCTTGCCATTTGCAACGATGTGGATGGAACTGGAGGGTATTATGCTGAGCGAAATAAGTCAAACAGAGAAAGACATGTATCATATGACCTCACTGATATGAGGAATTCTTAATCTCAGGAAACAAACTGAGGCCTGCTGGAGTAGGATGTGGGATGGGAGGGATGGGGTGACTGGGAGATGGACACTGGGGAGGGTATGTGTTCTGGTAAGCGCTGTGAATTGTGCAAGGCTGTTGAATCTCAGATCTGTACCTCTGAAACAAATAATGCAATATATGTTACGAAAGAAAAAAAGAAGAAGAAGAATGTAGCAGGAGGGGAAGAATGAAGGGGGGGAAATTGGAGGGGGAGAAGAACCATGAGAGACGATGGACTCTGAAAAACAACCTGAGGGTTCTAGAGGGGAGGGGGGTGGGAGGATGGGTTAGCCTGGTGATGGGTATTGAGGAGGGCACGTTCTGCATGGAGCACTGGGTGTTATGCACAAACAATGAATCATGGAACACTATATCTAAAACTAATGAGGTAATGTATGGGGATTAACATAACAATAAAAAAATTAAAAAAAAATAAAGTAAAAGGAAGGAGATGTAAATGGATTTAGGAGAGGGAAAATACTTTGTGAAACTATGGAGATAAGAGAGTCAAGACAAGGAGGGAGAGAGACAGACAGAGAGAGAGAGAGATCCAAAGAAGTGAAAGAAATCCCCCACAACTGGGGAGGGAGGGCCCGTGGGGCAGAGCGGGGAGAGGTGTTTGAGGAGGGGTAACCTGGACCAGACCATGCAGGCTTTGCCAACCACACTGAGGGGCAGCATTGTCCTGAGGGCTAGGGGTCTTCATAGCAGGTGCAACATTTAGGTTTTTACAAATTATTTTTAAAAGATTCTTGCTCTGACTACAGAACGGAAAATGTCTGTTGATAGAAGGCAGCAGCAGTGAGGGGTAGAGTGTCGGGTGTAAGGGTGAGGGAAAAAACAGGATTCAGAGAACCGGACCCACAAGGAGGCAGTTACGATCGTCTGGATGAGAGGCAATGGGCTGTGGCTGGGGTGATGTTCCATGAGAGAGTCCAGTGGAATCTCTGCCTGGGTCAGAGCCCGGGATCACTAGCGCAGCAGAGAAAGGCACGGGGCTAATGGAGGCAAGCAGTGAAATTTAAATTGGAAGGAAACCAAACTGACCCACAGTGGACCCAGAAGAGCAACAAAGTGGGAGCCAAAAACACCTGTCCAATTTGAAAGCATATTTAAAGTCACGCGTGCAGTTGGCGTTTGCTATTTCCTGGCCACCCGATATCCATTTATCCAAAGTCTGAGGGCGATCTCTAATTTCTTTCTGGAGGACCACTCCTAGATCTTCATTCAATGGCCCTGTGCTTCCTTTGGTGTTGATTTCACTCCTGGCTATAGGGAAGGACAAGAAGCTGACCCTCTGCTCAGCACTGCCCCCAGATCTGTGCAAGTAGGACCCTATCTTGGGTCCTGCTTCAGCCTTCCTGCATCATATTCTTCTGCACTGTGGAGAATACACTGAGCCCAGTTGATATGCCCAACAGGACCCCCCACTTCCCATTTTTGTCCATGATCTAGATCTAAGTATCCAGGATCCCAGAATGACCTGCCTAAACATCTCTACCTGCTTCCAAGTCACATGGTGGCCTCTTCCCTCTCCTGAGAGCAGACAAGGCAGCTGGTATGTGCTCACCTGGGTGGTTAATAGCTAGCTGTTTGTGGCATTGTGGACCAAGTATGGATGTGCATGCCAGAGTGACCACATGTGTACATATGGCTACAGGCTAGAGCCAAGAAAAGAAAGATAATTCATCAGACCATAGGCCAGAGGCAAGAAAGGAAAGAGAATTCATCAGGCTTTGGGCTACCCTTTTCCATGATGCCCATATTCCAGAGCAGGCCTCTAAGGAGTCTGAGAATTCTAAATGCAGACCTTCCTCCCAGGTTATTGTTAAAGTATATTGTTAAGAGGGTAGAATATATTTTATTTAACATGTCACTTGATTTATAATTTTAAAATAATTTGACATATATTATAGGGGCCTCTACTTATAATCTTGCTCTAGACCCCTCCAAAAGTTAGGAATTGGACCAGCCTGGCCAATCAATGCAGAACATCATATTGACTGTGGGGACAGGTTAGGGTTTAGGAAATGTGTCTGGGGCTAACATAGTGAGAAACACTGAGGGTTTGCTGAACTCAAATGAAAGAGACCCTTGAGACCCTTCTTCTTATTATTACTTGGCTTAAAGCTGAGAGGACCAGGACCCCAGGGAAGCAGCAGGTTTCTTGTCACCATGTGGAGTAGAATACTGAGTCTGAGGCGTAGGTGAGGGGATGGATTCTGAGAAGCAGACAAAAACCAAGGTCTGGACCGTTGAACTCTGGATTAATTATCAATTAAAATCAGATCTACTCCTGGTCTTTTCAGTAAGGTAATACAGTAAATTTCACCATAAAATTTGGCCTGGGCATTCCATCCCTTCTGCCAATCAATGGGTAGAGGCAAATAAAGAATTTAATAATAGATTATTTTTAATCCACCTTCTTTAGCCCATCAATTTCATCTCCTCTATCCACCCATCCTTTACCTCCACACTTCTAATTTACCGAGATCTTAAAGGCCATCCTTGGGAAACAAGACAGCATAATTATTAGGGTGAAAGCAAGTAAATGCAGTTGTGAATCCTGACTTGGTGGCATGGGGGCCAGATGGATGTTCTTGTCTGGGACGTTTATTCCTAAATGAGTGGTCGTGTCCTGTAGAGAGAGTTGGAACATTATTCGGGGGTGGGGGGGGCGCTATGGAAGCATCCAGAGTCCTGCAATGATGATGTTGAGGTCTAGTGATAGTGTTGCTGGTGGAGATCTCCTAAAAGGATAGTTCTGTGGAAGAAGATGCTTATACTCACTGTTGTCTGGTCTCTCCTCGTCCCAGCTGAGTTTCAAAGCCTGGTTACCCAGCTTCCCATCAGTTCTGGAAGTTACCAAGTCTCCATAGGCAGAGTTGGACTCCACTGTATGAAACCAAGTGTCCTTACACCCAGTGATCTACAGTGTGGGATCCAGGAGTGTCTTGAAGGCAGTATAATCTAAGGGGATAGAATAGCAGTGGCTATCTGGGGTTGTCTATCTGGCTGAGGTGTGGCTGAAGATAATAAAATTTCTTTTCTCTTAAGAAACAGGATTCTGAAAGCCACATTTAAATATTTAAATAACTGATGTAATTATTGCATGTGGTAATATGGAAAAAAGTGCCCACTGAGAGTCAGTATTGGGGCCATGGTGTCTCTATCATTAGAAGGCTCATTGGGCATGGAATCTTCCAGAAAGATAGAATGAGACAGCTGCCCTCATACCCCAGAGAGCTGAAAAGAAGGAATGAGGTGTTTACATAATTTCATGCAGGTTAATTTTTTTTTTTCCCCTTGAGACATCCTCTTTGATCCATGTATTATTTAGAAGTGTGTTTTTAGTTTCTCAGTGTTTGAAGATTTTCCTGTTTTCTTTCCATGAGTGATTTCTAGTTTCATGCTGCTGCGGTCAGACAGCACACTCTGTATCACTGCAGTTCTTCTAAACTTGTTGAGGTTTGTTTTATGGCCCATGATATGGTCTATCTTGGTATGTGTCTCACAGGCAATTAAAAAAATGTATGTTCTGCAGTTGCTGGGTGGAGTATTCTATAAATGTCAATTAGATCCTATTGGTTGAGGGTATCTTTTATTCTCTATACTGGCTGATTTTCTGTTGAGTTGTTTCATCAAGTGTTGACAGGTGTGTTGAAGTCTCCAACTGTATTTGTGGATTTTTCTGTTTCTCCTTTAAATAGAGAAGACATCCAGGATTTTTAGTTGTACTTAGTAAGAGGAACAGAGAAAAATATTGAGAAGAGTCCATATTGAAAAATATTGGGAAGAATCCATCTTCTCCAAAGTGGAAATCCCCTTTCCCGTGGTTCTTATAATTGAAAAGTAGCTCCTGGTCGGGAGAGAATAGAATTTGGATCAAAATGTCATACCTCACTGCCTGATTCTCAGACTGAGTACCTTTGAGGTTTTGAAAAAAAAAGTCAAAAATACACTGATTAAATCTTTTATTTAACTTCCCTTCAGCTATGTAGCAGGTTTTTTTGTTTTTCCCCCTAAAGAGAATGGGCTACTCAAATCTTCCGAGGGTCACTGGACACTGGCTATATGTAACATCAGTTCTTGGGATCTCAGTGTACCATTGCTTTGCACTGGTCATAACAGACTCTGACAAGGGTCAAGAAACAAATGGAGTTTTAATTCACAAATGCTTCTCATAGTTTTAGTAGATCACAAACCCTTTTATCTGATACAAAATCAATTATCTGGTTGGTGAGCATGTAGTTGCTATGTATACCCTCTATCCTGGAAGAACTGGCCTTCCAGATTTTGATACAAGAGCTATTAAGGTAAGAAGAGCCAAGTTGAAGCCTATGGAGCTCCCTTTAGCTATCAAACTAATAATGCAAAGATACTACAATTTCTATGGAGAAATGTCTAAATTTAATGCTACCCCCAAAAAATTTTTTCCTGGGAAAATATGAGGATGATGTTTTTTTTTTAATTTTTATTTAAATTCAATTAGCCAACATATATAGTACATCATTAGTTTCAGACATAGTGTTCAATAATTTATCGGTTGTGTGTAAGACGCAGTGCTCATCACACTGGGTGATGGGCATTAAGTAGGGCTCAAGATGTGAGGATGGTGATTTCTATTTTGTTTTTACTTAACTCTCAGGTTTGGCCAGGTCAACTGATCTTGGATTGGTCTTGGAGAATGAAAATGAATTGTTAAAGCTTAGCAGGTGGCAACTCCAATTGCATTTATTATTTGGAGGTGATCTCTTTCGAGGAGCAAAGCAACAAAAGTGCTCCTGTTGATCCACTGGGATAGTTTATTTTACGTAGGTAGATATCTAACAGCATGTCATAACCATCTTACCTCAGAATTATTTCAACTGTTCGGCTCCATGCCACAATTTAGTCTACAGAGGCATGACTGTCTCACTCATTCATAACATATTACATGGGCCAAATATACTGGTGACATGAGCTGCTATAATATGAATACAAGAAAATTCTTTGGCCTTAGTAAAACTTATGTATGTCATGGAAAGGGACATAAATTCTGTGAAAACCCTACTACCTCATAGTCTTAGAGATGTTGGGGTATTTTTTTCCAAAGTAAAAGACAGGTTTCCTTTGTTTCCTCCACCTTGTATTGTGTACTAGTAAGAATATATGTTCGATTTGGATGGATATTTAAAGCTAATAACTGAGTAATCAGAAATAATTCTATGGTGGGTTGAAATATATGTCCACGTCCTAAATCCCAAGACCCGTAAATGTTATCTTATTTGGAAAAGGAGTCTTTGCAGACATAATTCAGTCAAGGATCTTAGAGGAAACCATCCTAGATTTAGATCATCCTTATAGAAACATGTACCCTAAATCCAATGATAAATATCTTTATAAGAAAAGGGAAAGATACAAACAGACCCAAAGGGGAGGCCAATGGGAAGACAGAGGCAGAGATTGGAGTGATTCATCTAGAAGCCAAGAACGCCAAAGATTGCCACAGGCACCAACATCTAGGAGAGGAGCATGGAGCAGATTCTCGTCAGAGCCTCTAGCAGAAACCAAACTTGCCAACTCTTTGATGCTTAACTTTTGGCCTCCAGAACAGTGTGAGAATCAATTCCTGCTGTTTGAAGCCACTGAGTTTGTGGTAATTTGTTACAACAGAACAGCCCTAGAAAATTAATACAGTGTCCCAATTGGAATGGGATCCAGAACAATTTTCCCTAGATGGTCCAGATTGCAGTCTAAGCAGATCCAATAAATGGCACTTAAAGTTTTGGAAGTATATCAAGATACTGGAGGAGACAATGACAAACTCCAAGAGGAGAATCTCAGACCACTGAGGATTTAGTCAAGTTACTTTTTAGCAGGAATTTCTTCTCTTCTACAGAAAGAGCTTTGGGGTTGATATTGGGCCTTGATAAAAACTGAACTCTTGGTTATGGAAAACCAGGTGACCCTAGGCCCTGAGTTACTCATTATGACCTGTGTATCTATTCCATTCAGCAAAGCATCACCGTATCCAAGCAGTATGTAAAGATTAGGCCTGAGCAGGCCCCACAGGCACAGAGAAATTGGATCAGCATATGACTCATATTTCTCTTATGCCTACTTTTGCTGTATCCTATTAAGCCAAATTCTCAATTAGTCAATATAAAGGCCAAGAAATCAAGGGACTTTTCAGACTGCAAAACGTGTATGCTCCCACTGGAGGCCATGACAGAGACCTGAATGTAAGTCCTAATTCAACCCAGCCCGGGGTGGCGGGAGAAAGCATGCAGTCTTCTAAGACCCTGCGGAAAGTCAGCCCATGATACTGTTCTTGTTTGTCAAGCAGATTACAATAAGGATGCCAGCACAGTGCTGAAAGAAATCCAACCAAGAGTCCAGAAAAATGTAGAACATCAGAGAGTAGGAGTGAAGGATGTGATGAGAGAGAGAGAGAGAGAGAGACCCTCAGAAAGAGGATGGGCCGGGTGAAGAAGGTTTGAGAAGAAGGTGGGGCGCGGGGCAGAGGAAGAGGGAACACAGAGACTCTATAGCTCAGGTAGCTCATTTCAGCTGGTTTCCCTGAGGAAGGAATGCCTGGAATAGGAGGCGGGGCATGGTAGAAATGATAGGAATACCTGGGCCTAATAAAAATCTGAGTGATGCTGAAGTTCTTAAAGGAATGCAGACCCCAAAAGTCTAGGTGACCTTCCAGAATACGACCCATAATCTTCCAGATGAGCTGAAGAAAAAGAATGATTCAGTGTTTACTGTGATGTATAATGCTGGTATTCCCACCAGACCTCCTCAAGTCCCTTTTATTTTATTTTTGGGGCCCCAGGACTTTGAGGCACTTTTGCTCCCAATAGACAGCCTCTGAAGCTCTTTCTTTCCCCCCAAAGGATTGGCCTGGTACAGTCTGGCAATTTCCTATCCCCTAAGCCAGTGACTGATGGATTTGGGAGTTTGAAAGTTCCATGGCTGTTGCCTTGGGTCAGGACAGGGCTGAGGTGCAAATTATACTCTCATGATCCAGTGATCCTCATCGTGGGATAAACCTGAAGTGATTATCTGTAAAACTTTGCTTGAAGACATGTCCTTATTTGGCTTCCTCCTTTTTATTTTCCTGAACTTCTGACTTAATTTGCCTTTGGGATTGCTTCATTCATACGTCACCTGTACAACACTCCCTGTCTTAGAGTCTGAGGTGGGGGCAGTGGACCTAGGACACTTACGAATCTTATCTGAAAATGGTCACTTGAATTTGGAAGTCAAGACTCATGTCTTTTAAACAAATACAGCCTTTGCTGAAAGAAAAACAACACAGATCACTTAACAAGGGACACAGTCATGCAAGCAGCCAGCATCTATCTGGCCTTCTAATAAAGTAAGTCGGGGGACTTCGAAGACAGTCCTTACTGCCTGCCCAGACACAGCAAAAACGTTTTACAACTGATTTGCCATTAGGCTTTTCAAGTATGTTTTCCTACTGGGAATTACAAAATCCATCCACTCATGACATGGGAAAAATATTTAAAACACCAATGAAAGTAGATGGCAATTCATACACTGTTTTCCTTACTAATAATTCAGTTGGTCTCTTTGAACGGGTTGCTGTATGAGTTTCCTAGGACTGCCATAACAAAGTACCACAGACTGGGGGCTAAACAACAGAAATGTATTTTCCTACAGTTCTGGAGCCTGGAAATCCAAGATCAAGGTAGAGGTAGCTTTGGTTTCTTCTGGGGCTTTGCTCCTTGGCTTACAAATGGCTGCCTTCTTTCTCTGTGTATATGTCCCTGGTGTCCCTTTGTGTGTCCAAATTTCCTTTTCGTACTGGGACATCAGTCAGATTGGATTAGGCTCACCCTAATTGTCTCCTTTTAGCTTAATCACTCTTTAAAAGGCCCTATCTTCAAATACATTCACATTCTGAGTTACCTGGGGTTAGGATATCAACATAAATTTTGGAGGAACGCAGTTTATCCCATAACAGTTGCATATGGCGTGGGAATTTCAAGTGTGAAATAGTTCTTTAAATGAAAGATGGTTTAATCAGAGGGAAATACTGCTTACTATTTGCACAGATAGCGCTAGAGTTCGGTTGAAGGCGATGGAGTTTTCATTTGTTCCTAAACCATCTTGCGTCTTAGTCTTTATTTGGACAAGAGAAAAGTTGGGGCCCCTTGTGGAGGATTTAAGTGGGGATTTGAATTACCTGGTGGGGATACAGCCATCTTTGTTATTATATCAAATTAGTCCCCATGAAGAAATCAGAAATAGGCTGGCTGCGTATTGAAATCTTACAATGTGGTAAAGAGCAGCATTTTGGAATTGTACGGTAGGGGCGATTTACTATCAAGTAATCTTATTTTTGCTCTTGCCCGATATAAAACCAAAGGATGTTTTAAAAAGAGAGAAAAAGTTAGTGAAAGGCAGTTCTGAAAGGCTGTTGTAACCCTATACACGCAGGATGACCCAGAGCCGACATCTTCATGTGTGACATTGAGGGTCAGAGGCTCACCCCGAGGATTAAGTGTCCCCAGCTGCAAAAGTGCTGGCTGAAGGCAAGGTAGACGTGGAGGGGGCTCTGGCGTAGGGAAGCCGTTGATGTTACCCACAGCGGAGACCTGCCACAGAGAAGAGAACTAAAGCCATTACCCAGAGTTTCCTGCCTTATTGTATCATCTCAGTGTTTTAACTTCCTTTTCAATCTCTTTCCACCAAGTTTACACATGCATTAGTGTTGTCTGACTTTGTCACTGCTTTGTGGTTTGCAAAATACCAGAACAAGCTTGCTAGAGAATGAAAACCAAAGGAAAGTGTGTCAGTCGGGGGTCTTGAGGCTGGAGCTTGGATAGAGTGGAGAGATTTTAATGGCTTGCTCTGGGAAGTAGAGTATTTTCAGCGGTACGAAGGCAGACTGTTTTTATGTGAGGCAGAAGACTTTTGCATCATATACGCTGTTTTGCTTTTGGTTTTGAAATGCAGGTCTGGGAATTGGCGAGGTGGGAAGTGGTAGACAAGTGTCTCTTGTTTTGACTACTTTTGACTCTTTGAGGCTTTTGGTTCATTTGTTTTATTTTGTTTTTGTAAGAGCCTTATTTTTGTAAAAAATGTCTGCCCTGGGTATCTGGTGGGACATCAAGTATGTCTCAGAAAGCGGAATAGTCAGGTGCTCTTAGAAGTCATGGCGGGGGGAGAGTGGGCAGATAATGGAGGGTTAGCTAAGAAGACACTTGGCACCGGGCTTTTGAATCTAGGGAGGACAGTTGGGGATTTCAGAGCTTTGAGGTGACCGTAGAGGAGACCAGATGACACCTGTGTTCTTGGTACGTGTCTAGTACCAGTGATGGGGCCTAACGCAAGCTCATGCTGTGCTTGGAGCTCACCTGTCTTTTTTAGGCCCAGTGTCCCTTGGTTCAGCCCTCTTGCAGAGTCTGGTTATCTGGCCTTCGTATGCATTTTGGGAGTTGCCCCAAAGCCTTCCAAATAAATTCCTTTCTACTTGAGCTAGCAAAGTTCTTTTGCTGTGGCTTGTGGCCATACATTCCAACAAATAACCTTTCTTTCTACACTCATCCTTCCACCATTCCCGCCTCGATTTCCAAACTTGATTCTCTTCTCTGAGCCTGGAAATCTTTCCCTTCCTGCCTTTTCAGGAATTTTCTCACTTTGGATGTCCTCCTTCCCATACCTTTCTGGCAGCAAAGATACACTAACCAACACCTCCCCACCAGCCCCTTCCTCTGACTTCTGCTGCAGGGTGCTCTTTTGTCTCACCCTTGGCCCCTTTGGCTTCATTTCTCTGTCTTGGTTACTTCCTCCTCCCTGTTTACACCCCTGCCAGGGCCTCTTCTTCCTCGTTCATAAGCTTTCTTATTCATTACACTCTGTAACACCTAAGACACCTGCTGCAAGTGTGAGGATTTTGGCTTAACTGCCGCTGTGCCCCAAGGATCGGTCCAGGCCTTGCTGCTCTTGTCTCTCTTCAAACACTATGTAGAAGTACCCATGCAGTCTCTCTCGGATGCCTCTTCATCCCAGGACCCAATCTCTCTCCTGTGTGTTTCGACATAGGCACCTTCCTTTCTACAAACATTGCTTGTTTCATTGTTACCCCCATCCCTCCAGACTGAAACCTTAGAAAATCCTCTGATCCTTTGCTGTCTAATACCCACCAAGTTCCATCCTCAACCTGTCGTAATTCTGCTCCTTCCTTTCCATCCCTCTAGTACTTCCTGCATTCAGATGATCTTCACCTGATATCAGGGTCATTTCAGAGATAGTTTTCGTTCTTCTAATGACCTTTGCTCTCATCTTTCTCATACACATCCAGTAAAGATTAGTGATCAAAAATAAAATGAGCATAATATGAATATTTAAAATTTGGTCCTCCTTCGGCTTGAGGTAAACATTGTCCTTTTTCAAGTTATCATCATGTTGTTTTCAGCATGAATTACTTTAGTGAGATGCTGATCACTGAGCATCCAATGTGAATTGATTGTCTGTCTGATACGACTGACAAGGTGTAGTGGAGGGATTTTTTGGAAGATAAGGAGGTCAACATTTTGTACTATAGAGGACTTTGTCTTAGAGTCAATGGCTAAGATATTCTCTTTATAATTATAAAGCAATTAGATTTTAGAACTGGGTAGAACCTTTAAAAATTATTTAGATCAACTCCTTCAACCGAAACGTAGACAGGTGAAGACATTGGTCAGAAACAGAGCTCAAGTCTAATTCCCCACCACTCAAATCCCAAATCTCACATTTCCTTTTCTTTTTTTTTTTTTCAAATTGTGGTAAAAAACACATGACATGAAATCTACCCTTTTAATTCTTTTTAAGTTTGGTAGTTTTGTATTATTAACTAAATTCACAAAGTTGAGCAGGAGATTGCTAGAAATTTTAATCTTGCAAATCTGAAACTCTATACCCAGGCAATAACCACCCATTCCATTCACTCCTCAGCCCGTGGCAGCCACGGGTCCACTTTCTGTTTGTAGGAGTTGGACTGCTTTATTTTTTATTTTATTTTTCACCAACTTTAGAGATCTCATATAAGAGGTATCAGACAATATCTGGTGTGTGTGTGTGTATGTGTGTGTGTGTGTGTGTGTGTGTGTGTATGACTGGCTTATTTTACATAGGATACTATCCTTAAGGTTCATCCATATTGTAGCGTGTGACCGAATTTCATTCTAAGAATAATGTTACGTTTTCTTTACTCATTCATACCATATTCTCTGAGCCCATCCATCCATCCGTTGGTGGACATTTGGATGGCTTTCTCTCGTGGGCTACTAAGAATAGTGCTCTATGAAACTAGAAGTGCAGGTACCCCCTTCAGATCCTGATTTCAGTTTTGGGCAACACATATTCAGAAGTGGGATTACCGGATCATATGGTATCTCTCTTTTTAATTTTTGGAGGAGCCTCCACTCTGTTTTCCACAGCAGCTATGGTGTTTCACATTCCCACCCAACAGCGCTCCAATTTCTTCACATCCCTCCACAGCGCTGCCCGATACAGCGAAGTCTTTTGTGACAAGAAGGGTCAGCTGAGGCGGCAACCTTCGTAGTTGTCTTCTTTTAAGAAATTGCCACAGCTTTCTATCAACCACCACCCTGATCAGTCAGCAAATACTGAAGCAAGACCCTTCCATCAACTAAAAGATTACAACGTGCTAAAAGCTCAGACGACGGTTAGCATTTATTAGCAAGAAAATATTTTTTAATTCAACATGGTTTAATTTTTATTTTTTTAGAGATAATGCTATTGTACACTTACTAGATGACAGTGTAGTGTAATAAACATAACTTTTGTGTGCACTGGGAAACCAGAAAAAAAATGACTTCCAGAAAAATATTAATTATTGAATTGTTTGCTTTATGGTGGCATTTGCATTATTGTGGTGGCCTGGAACTAAATCTGCACGATCTCTGAGATCTGCCTGTACTAAATAAACGGATATGAATTAATGCAGTAACACACACACACACACACTTTAGATTGTATAGACCCAAGTGTGCTGGTCCTTCTCCAAGTTATTGCCCTGCACTCCCCTGGCCTGCGCTCCCTCGCCCTCTGGTGGCTGTCATGTGTACCTGCAGCAAATCTTTGTCTTCCTTGAGGACAGCCCCCCACTTGCACCCCCCTTCTCCCTCCAGGCAGCCCCAGGGCTGGGAAGAGCTTCCCCTGTTGTTAGCATCTGGGAGTCTCCCCCTGCTTTTTCCTCACTTTCTGGGCAACTCTCCTTTTGTGTGTATATGAGTTAGGTATATTATACAAATTGTGTGAGCATGGTTTCTTTCTTTCTTTCTTTAAAATTTTTTTACAATTTTGCAGCTTTCTTTACTGTTCTATTATCCTCTGTTCCTGACATACCGACTCAGGGTGCCTTGGAATCGGCATGGTGGGCTGTGTGTGTGTGTGTTTGCTTGCCATCAAGGGAAAACCTTCATTTTCACTGCATAAAATTTAGAAACGTCTAAAGAGCAAACAATATCTTAAACAAAAGAAAAACGTTTAAAAAAGTTAACAAGAGGAGAAAAAAATTGTAAACCTTAAACTACGATAAGTTAATTTATGAATTTAAAGCTAGTCTAATCAAAATATTATGAAGTTGGAATAGGGGATTTTTTTTCCAATTTTTTTAAATCAAAATTTATTCAGATATATACTAAATTACTTGTACAGACTTCTAATACATGCTCGTGAGTATCAAAATGGCATACAAAAATGCTCATGCCATAGAAAAATGTTATTTTAAATGTTTGTATCCATGCCAAATTTCAATAGTTGTTAAAGTAATTGTGGATCTTTAATTTAAATCAAAATACAATACTTAATATTATCTAATTCTAGAGGGTCTGATGATGTGAAAACAATATATTTGTAAGAATTATAGGAAATGACACTTTACTGGAGAAATACTATCTGAAAACTATAATGCTAAATCTACTTAAATAAAAGCAATTGTAATATCAATTAAATAGCAGTATCTAAACCAAAAAGAGATAAGTGAAAACTACTTCAAAGACAGAAAACACATGCAGATGTTATGCCGTGGTTGTGGGCGTTCAGGACCGGGTTGCGGTGAGCTCAGTCAAACCTGCGGGTGTCCCTGGATGCGTGAGCCCTCGCGGCCTGGCTCTTCTCCTTCCTGGGGGTGCTGAGGATCCAGGGGGTCCCCTGACACTTCTGGGCCTCCGTGGGCTGCCTGTGGGGGAGCAGGAGCAAAACGGCCACTTGGGAAAGGCGGGAAGTTGAACTCCGCTTTGGCCAACATTTGCCTGATGTGATCATTTTCTTTCCTTAGCTCCTTGACTTTTCGCTCTGTGAGCACAGCTGCCATCCAGCTCTCCTGGACTTTATTCGCATAGAAGAGGATGTCCTTTAGACAGTGCGAGGTGCTCTCCTCCAGTTCTCTGCGGGTGTCTTCGGCCATCTTCTTGTAGAAGTTGCGAATCTGAGTTGCGGACTCGATGTTTCCACACGTGTAGGAAAGACTCTTCTCAATGTCTGAGCACTGCGCTTCCTTCTCCAATGATTTTCTCTCAAGTTCCCTGGTGTATTCTTGATATAATTGAGGCAGAAGTTGAAGCTTCCGTTTCAACTGCTGAATCTCACTTTGAAGCTGTGAATTTTCCGTCTGCAAAGAGGCTTCCTTGGCTCGAAGATCTGTGATTTGTCCCATAAGCTCATCATTGATTCGCTTTTCTTCCCACAGTTGTCTGGCTAGTTCCTCATTTTTCTCTTCAGCACTTTGAAGGGACACATTGGAATCAGCATCGTCAGTGACACCCTTCAGATCACCCTCTGACCGATGGATGGGCTGATTGTCATTTTCTGCTTCCCTCTTTTGCTTGACTTCCCAGTTGACGTGACCCAAGAGATCTCCAAGGAGACCAGGCCAGGGGATGGCCTTCAGAAGGTTTTCACCCAGTGGTATTAACTGGCTGACTTTCTCTTTCAGAGCCCGCTGCATTCCTGCGTTCGACTGCTCTAGCCTTTCTTTCTCCTGCTCCGTTTCCTGGAGTCTCTGCTTCCATCTCGCGATTTCTTGGGCGAGCAGTTCTGGACTCTCTAGAACGTCAGTGTTTCCATTCAAATCGTCCATTATTTTCTTCCAAAGTTGTTTTCCATTCTTCTCTGACATTCTTAAGATGGGTCTATCACCAGTCACTTGGGAAAGTTTAGGAGGCTGGGTCTTCTGCGCCATTTTCAGAAAGTCGATGGTGTTCTGAAGTGCCAGCCTACTGCGGTTAGTACTTACTGCTGAGAAGCATAAGGTTTGTAATGTGGGAAGACTGGCCTCCACCCCGGGCAGCCCTAGGGCATCATCAGCTTGTGTCATTGGTCCCATATTCCCACTACCTTTTCCACAGACTTTAGCGTGGGCCAAACACCTTTTGCCTAGCACCTTCACACTTCTCCAAATGTGTCGTTTCTTCGCTGTCAAAACCAGTATTACAATATATGCCAGCATGTCCCAGGGAAACTCATGGAGAACTGAAACATGTCTCCAGCTTTCAGAAATCACCAGCAGGGAACCCCACAGGGGCTCTAGGACCAACTGGAAAGTGGATCTGATGGCAGGCAGCAGGCCCTCCATGGCTGTGTAGGGCTCCACAGCTCTGCCTCCAAGGGCCAGTGTTCTATGGGTCTCAACTGAGGCTCAGAACCCGGGGGGGGGGGTGCTCTGTCTCTAAGGTAAACATGTGCCTGGCAACAGAGCAGATCAGTTGGGGTGGGGAAGGGGGAGGCCAGCCAGCTTCTAGAAGACAGTTTCCCCCTAACTTTGCCCTCAAATAGAAAGTGATCTCACTTCACTGAGTTCCCCCCCAACCTTTATTGAGATACAATTCACATATCATACAAATCATCCATTTTAAGTGTACAAGTCCACGAATCTTTAGCATATATAAAGAATTATATAACCATCACAATAAGCTTATTTTAGAACAGTTCCATTACTGTAAAAAAAAGACCTTGCCAAACCTGTCATTTCTATCCTCTTTGCCCCCTTAGGCTGTCAGTAGGAAATCTAAAAATTTCTGGGCTTGACAAGTACCCTTAGGGCAAACCTTTCTTCCCAGTTGATGTACCTATCCACGTAAGCAGTTTCTCTGTCATATTGGCTTAGCAATTCCTCCCTGTCTTGATAAGCTCTCTCATGTTTTAAAGACTTAAAAAAAGATTACTTTTTCAGGTTCTTTCACGTGTTTGCAAGTGGAGCGTGTCTCTGAGTGCTCAGGTGCACAGAAAGTCTCCCCTGGGTGCCTTATTTGCCCCACAGCTTGGATTTGAGATTTAGGATTAGTCTCCCAGATGAATAAGCATCACTGAGCAGGGCTGGGTCCTGGAACAGGACTGGCAGTTTGCCATGAGCTTGTGGTTCTCAGTTCTGCTGCTTTTGTATATGAAGCCACCTTCACTGGAAATGCCTTCCAGTTTGCTGACGGTATCAGATTTTTATGGCCCACGGAAGTCACGGAAATTTCTCCTCTGACTGGTATAATTGCTGAAGACGCTGGCTGGCCATTCCCCAGAGAAAGAGGTCTGATGATTGAGGTGTCCTGTTTTAGAAATGGAATGTTGGGTTTGCATCTTCTGATAGGCTGACTCTTCCAAACTTGGGAATATTTACTCTATTTCCCAAAATAAACACCATCCATACCGGTTCCCCAAAAAACTAAAATAGAGAAGCATAGGTTCAAAGATCTTTCTGTTCAAAAGACCTCTTAAGACGTACACACAAGACACTATAGAATTGAACTCATAGAGGTCCTGTTATCTTATTGCCCTGGATAAGACAGTCATAACATCTAGACTTAGTGTCTTCATTGGTTAGTTTTATGTATGCGGTTCTTCTTGAAGGTAAGCAAGTGGGGTTTGTCTGTCTTTTTCACTGCTGGTCCCCCACAGAGCCTAGCACAGAGCCTGTACAACTTTACTAAGGTTCACGATTCAAAAAGGAACCATGTGAATAATGAATCCAAGAATTCAGACCGCAGATTTGGAACAAAGCGTATGAGTTTCAGAGAAGTAGACATTTTAGAAGAAAACTGTCCTTTTAACCCTAGATGCATTGTGAAACCATGTTTCTGTCCAAGGTCTTAGAGAAAAAGAAAGCCCTGAGTGTATTCCACTGCAAATGAGCAGGAAACAGCGTGAGTACTTAATGTGCTCAAAGTGACCACCTCTGTTTGAGAGCTAGCCAGGGATTCTTGAGAGCAGCCGATTTTCCTCATGAAAACTATGGGATTGGGGCACCTGGGTGGCTCAGATGGTTAAGCGTCTGTCTTCGGCTCGGGTCGTGATCCCAGAGTCCTGGGATCGAGCCCCGCATCGGGCTCCCTGCTCGGCGGAGAGCCTGCTTCTCCCTCTCCCTCTGCCTGCTTCTTCCCCTGCTTGTACACTCTCTCTCTCTGTCAAAAATAAATAAAATCTTTAAAAAAAAAAAAAGAAAGAAAACTATGGGATTATGGGCAAAATAACAAAATGGGGGTCATCAGAATCCTGAGAACGACCGGATGGTAGGACAGATCTGCGTTCACATCTCTGCTCTGTCCCTGTGGACTCATCCTATTTTTTCCAGCCTTTCTTTCTGCCTCTGTGGGATGGATGTCTTAGATTTATTGTAAGATGATGGGGCACTTCAGCACCATGCCTGGCATATGGGACAAGTTCCATGTATGTTGGATTTTGTTCATTTCTGTTCCAGGATTTGAAAAAATGGCCATGAGAATACTTCTCTGGTTTTTTTAAGGATTGAAAAAAAAAAAAAAAAACCACATAAAATAGGTAAGCTATTTTACCATAAGTTGATGTTGATCGTAAGACAAAACTAGAGTGGAAAAAAAAAATCTTCAACTAAAAAGGGCTTGTTGTTTGTCTGCAAGCACAGCCATATGCAAGAAATAGGGGCCAGAATCAAATTAGAAGAAAAAGGTGGGAGAGATTCATTCACACACAGTCTCTATAACTTATTTAAAGTAAACCTCTAAGACAGTGCTTCTCAAACTTGACTTTGTATCATGGGAGGCCTTGTTAAAACACAGATTGTTGTCAACTCCCTCCATCCCCCTAGCCCTGCCATTTCTGACTCTACAGTATAGGGTGGGTCCTAGGAATTTTCATTTCAAATAAGATGATAGTAATATTCTAATGCTGGTCCTGGGACCACACTTTGAGAACCATTGCCATGGAGGTGATTCTCAACCTTGGTTGTACCTTGAGATCACCTGGGGAGCTTTACAAAATACCGATGCCTGGGCTCAACCCAAACATCAGTTGAGAAGTTCTGATTTCACTGGTTCTGGGTGGAGTCTGGATGTCAGGAGTTTTAAAAGCTTTTAATGTGCAAAAGTTAAAAATAATTTCCCTGTCCGTTCTGGTATATTTTAGAAAAGAATCATTCAATTATTCATTCATTCAATAAATATCAGTCGAGTATCTACTATAACCTGGGCTCTGTTCGAGGTGCTAGGGATATGGATATAAATCGGACGGACAGAGGAAGACTGCCACATTGATAACTCATGAGGTGACTGGCATACCAATGAACATATTTACAGAGAGCTGTTAAGAGCTGTAAGTGGGGGCACCTGGGTGGCTCAGTTGGTTAAGCAACTGCCTGCGGCTCCCATCATGATCCCGGGGTCTTGGGATCAAGCCCCATGTTGGGGCTTCTCCCTCTGCCTGTGTTCTTTCTCTCTCTGTCAAATAAATAAATAAAAACTTAAAAAAAAAAAAAAGCTATAGGTGGAGGGCAATGAGGTTTAAGTGAGCAAAGACTTCATTAAGGAACTCTGAACTTAGTTTTGAAGAATGAGCCTTTTTTATGGGCAGTGACTGAGGGGAAGAAGATTTTGGCGAGAGGTCTGGGACTGGGAGTGGACACAGGATGTGTTCACAGGTTCTCAGGGAGCTGGAGCCTGGTTAGGTGGTATGCAAGGAGGTGGGAGAAGTTGTCTAGAATCAGGGAAGTGTTTCAAGATTCTGGGAGGAGAGTGATACAACTGGGTTTGATCACTAGCTACATCGAGAGATAGAAGACCTACCTGAGAAATGCTCTTTAGATAGAATAATCTCTATCATTTTTTAAAGATTTTATTTATTTATTTATTTATTTATTTATTTATTTATTTATTTTAGATTGAGAGAGAGAGCACGTGGGGAAGGAGGAGGGAGAGGGACAAGCTCAGATGCAGGGCTCGATCCCAGACTGAGATAATGATCTGAGCCGAAACCAAGAGTCAGATGCTTAACCCACCGAGCCACCCAGGCGCCCCTGGAATAATCTCTATCTTGAGGTTATATCTAGGATATGCTCCACACATATACAATCAAGACACCCAAACATCACAGAATAACAGGAAACTAAGACACCAGCTTCCTTCTCGTTAGCTAACTCCCACATTTCTGATGATTTTGCGGGGGGGAAGGAAGGATGCATTCGTTTTCATTGCAAGCCTACCTCTTTTGGACTTTGGAAATATGGGTAGAAAAAGAGTTAATGCGGAGAAAGAAGAGACCAGACAGGAGAAAAAGGGAACGGAAAAGACTCCGAGGTTTGGAAGAGCACAGAAGGGTGAATAAAAATGGAAGCTGTGGAAGCATGTTTCTCACCTGCCCCCTTCTGCTCCTCCCCTGAAACGCCACCCCAGGAGGCCAAAGGCCATATCCGGTGTCCTGCACTGCCCCCTGCAGGTAAAGTCCTGAATCACCGCCGGAATTTTATGCTGAGCTTTGGAGAAAGCAACATGTCACCAGAATACGCCTGGGCTGCCATCAGGCTGCCCTCAAGCTGGGCCAGCAAGTAACTATTCTGTTCCTTCCATTTCAGACTGGCTGACTTTTAAAGGATCATTCTTCATGAATATTAAAAGGTACTTTTTTCTTCTCTATTTTTACATCTCTGAAGTCCAAGCATGTCTTGGATTTAATCGTCAGTTTAATCCACAGACTGTTTTCCCCACTGTGATACACAAAGGAGCATCTTACAATTGATATCATCTTATACTTGGAGAAATATGGCAATATTTATTTTGCGTACATCAGAGGTGCGGCCTGATGGACAAAGCATGACTTTTGGAACGTGAAAGATCTACTGTCACCTTGAATCTCTAATACCCCTTCTTTCTTATATTCTGGATCTCCATTATTTACTAGTTACTTGATTTTTGGCAAGTTAATTATCTGAGTCTCAATTTCTTCATGCTGTGTATCTTCATCCTATGTATCTTCTATGGTTTTGTCAGAGTTAAGTGATACTCTATATAAAGTCCTTGAATGGCTCCCACCTAGCCTATTAAAGCACTCATTAATTAAGTCTTAAGCAGAAGCCACTATCTTTGCCCACTGTAATTCAAAACCTCCCATCACCAAACTGTGTTTTCCTTTGTGCCCTTAAAACTAGGCAGCTCGGCTTCTGCTTTATTTTGATGAACCTGGAAGTGCAGAGCCCAGCCTTCTAAGTAAAGCTTTTCCAGTGCTTAAGGCAGTCGAACCTAAATGAAACCGAAAAATGACAAGGAAAACAGGGAATGCTATCTATCGCTGCCCGCTGGATTCCGTTTGTAGCTCTCCCTAGCAATCACAGGATAAAAGAAAGCCCCGTGTTGAAGGGCAGGGCGTAAGCAGCTGGGTCTTGAAGCCTCAGTTAGCTCTGCAGGGAGGCAGCTCTGAAGAGCACCCCGATGGGCATAGAGCTTATAAAGATGTCTTGGAGCAGGCTTTCATGTTTGCCAAGTGGCTGCCCCTTCAGCCCCCTAATATCCCTTCTTTCTTAAATGATATGAAATTGTACAGTCCAAGTTCTTAGCACAAGTCCCAAGGAGAGGAAAGCAGCAAGAAAAGGGGAAGAAATCAAAGCTTTTCATGGTGCCCGCCCTGTGCTCTCTCTTCTTGGTAAAACCATTGCATTTCTGGGGGTTGCGTTGGGAGGAGGAGCTGAAGGGGGAGAAATGGAGATTTTTTTTAAAGGTTGATTTGTTTGTTTTAGAGAGACAGAGAGACAGAGTGCAAGAGAGAACAAGCAGGGAGAGAGGCAGAGGGAGAGAACCTCAAGTAGACTCCCTGCTGAGCTCAGAGCCTGACATGGGGCTTGATTCCAGGGTCATGAGCTGAAACCAAGAGCCAAACACTTAACTGACTGAACCACCCAGGAACCCCTAGATGGGAATCTTGAAATACTCCTCCTGCCTGGGTCCCCCTCCCGCTGTCCCTCTGTCCCTATTCCTAGCCATTGTTCAATTTTATCTTCACAGCTCTCCTACATAGCTTGTAAGCTCAGTTGATACCTTGGGGTCCCTGATGGATTAAGAATCTTGCAGGTATGTGATAAAGTTTGAATCCAGGTTGATGTGACATCCACTTGTGGGTTTTGTTTTGTTTTTTCCTGGAGAGCGCCCCGCCTCACCACATTCCCTACCCCAAGTAGAAACCACACCTGCATCCATACTCACCTTCCCAGTAGGCATTTTTGCAGAGAGAGTGTTTATATTACTCATATATTAAGTCTGTTAACATCTGCTCATTTGTTTATGCCCCAGAACAGCTTATAGAGAGAAAACCATTGGGCCCATTTAAAAATGAGAAACTAGACCCCAAAGAAGGGAAGTCACTGGTCCCAGGTTAGAGACAGACTCTACACAGGGAAGCTCACATCCGAGCCCAGATTTGACAATGACAAGCCGCATGTGTTGCCAATAAGGCACAAAATCCTAATTTTTATACTTAAAAAAGATGAAAACGTATATTTTCTAGGAATAGCCTATTTAGGTGACCAAAATGGCCCATGTTTCGAGTCTTCCTTAAGTTCCATAATAAACAAGGATGGTTTGGTGAGTGGGGACAGATGGTGACAATTATGTATTGAACGTTAGAATCTCTTTTCACCTACTTTCATGTATTTTTGTTAGCGATTTAATTACATCTCTCCAAAAGTTTCCTTCACCTGTATAAAAAGTTATAAAAACTTTAATTAAGCACTCGGTGAGCTTTCGAGGGGACATCTGATAGCTCTCTGTGGTCTTGTGTAACTCTATTGTCCCACCTGCTATGATAATGAAATCGTAGGAACAGCAGGAAATGTATGCAATATACTACCCTGGCCAGGCTGCCATGTCATCAGAAGAGGGAAGGGAGGCAGGTCAGGGCAGTGTGGCTGGAGGTGTTTATGACGGGGGCAAGTCACATGCTCACACTGCCGAAAATGCGGACATGTGCAGAGTGAGATTGCATAGATAACCTCCTACTACCACGTGCTTCAGGGGAGAGGCCCACAGTGCCATGGAGGGGCTGGAAGGAGACTTAGCGGTCAGAGACCTGACATGGAACTCCAGGGCTGCCTCTCACCGGGATCAGGACGTTGGATATGCCGCCTTCTGTGCCTCTTTCCGCTCGTGGGTGAAACCAGGCTCATGGTTCCAACCTTGCAGGTCGGTCCTGAGGGTGAAGTGAGTTAATACTGGAGCAAGCTAGAGCAGATATTCTTCAGCACAATCCCAAGTGTCATCCCTACTACGGAGAAGAAGAAATAGAGGCCCAGAGAGAAGGAGAGGTCCCTGCAGGAGGCCACACAACCTCTGACGATTGGAGCCAAAATTCGAACCTGGATGTGGATGACCTAATGTTCATATGCTTTCCCCGTTCCATTCCTGTTTGACATACCCCAGCAATCATTTGATGTTCTTTCCTCTCCTGGAACATTCTTTTTTTTTTTCTAAGGTTGCATTCATTCATTCATTCAGTCGTTTAAAGAGCATGCATGCCAGCGAGCAGGAGGGGGAGAGGCAGAGGGAGAGAGAGAATCCCAAGCAAACTCCACACTGAGCATGGAGCCCGAGGCTGGGCTCGATCTCACGACCCTGAGATCCTGATATGAGCTGAAATCAAGAGTCGGATGCTTAAACGACTGAGCCATCCAGGTCCCTCTTTCCTGGAACATTCTGACTCACAACGAGGTTTTCTGAGCAGACTTCTCCCTTGGGATGTGGCAAGTGGCCTTTAATGGTCACATCCCCAGGTATAATGTCCATTGCAAGTGAGTATGTTGGCTTTTGAGTTTACATTTTCAGCCTCTCTTGAGAACGGCCAAGTGTGAAAGACATCTCCAGCCTCTGCGTCTCCAGTAAGGCTTATAGTCTCCTATGCTTGAACCAAAACACGGAAGGCTCTTCTGAGGGGACCCACACCCTGTACGTTTCAGATGTCAGAAATGACAACAGCACTTCGTGCATCCACAGTTATCCCACCGGCATTTAACAAACAGAAATGAGTTAGAGGCAAGGGCAGGAGATGACTGTTTCTTTTTGTTTGAGAAATATCCTTTTGTTTGCATTACAATAGATGAATCTTCAGGACATGTGGGTGCTCAGTCGGTTAAGCGTCTGCCTTCAGCTCAGGACATGATCCCAGGGTCCTGGGATCGAGCCCCGCATCGGGCTCCTTGCTCAGCGGGGAGCCTCCTTCTCCCTCTCCCTCTGCCTGCCGCTCCCCCTGCTTGTGCTCTATCTCCCTCTTTCTCTCTCTGTCAAATAAATAAATAAAATCCTTTAAAAAAAGAATAGATGAATCTTCTTAAATCTGAGCTAAAATTAAGGCAAGCTATGCAAATTCTTTGTTGAAGAAGGCAGGGTAATATACATAAATAATGTAAATATATTTAGGTAATGATTTCTGTTGTCCAGCATCATGTCATTTATTGATCCAATGATGGGTACACATGTATTTTATATATGTTTGTATAGTATCATAATATTTTATATACAGTTAACCCTTGAACAACACAGGTTTGAATTGTGAGGGTCCACTTCCATGTGGATCTTTTTCGATAAGTATAGGACTGTAAATATACTACAGATATATTTTCCCTTCCTTATAAGTTTGAAATAACATTCTCTTTAGCTAATTTCATTGTAAGAATACAGTATATAATATCTGCAATATTATATACTGCATATATACAATATGCTTGAATCGACTGTTTATACTATTGGTAAGTCTTCTGATCAACAGTAGGGTATTTGCAGTTAAGTTTCTGGGGAGTCAAACATTATTCACGGATTTTCTTTAAAATGTATTTATTTATTTGAAAGAGAGAGAGAGACATAGTGTGGGGTGGGGGAGGGGCAGAGGGACATGGAAAAATCCCAAGCAGACTCTGCGCTGACCGTGGATCCCATCGTGGGGCTCAATCCCAGGACCATGAGCTCATGATCTGAGCCAAACCAAGAGTCCATTGCTCGACCAACTCTACCCTTCCCCCCAAGGCGCCCCTGTACGGGGATTTTGTGCAGGTGTCAGCACCCCTAAATCCTGTGTTATTCAAGGGCCAACTGTATATGTACACACGTACGTATAGAAGTCTGTGGACACACATACACACACGCGCCCAGGGCAAAAGACCACAGTTAGGCACAGCTGAGGCTTTTTACCGGACTTACAGCAGAAAATCAGACCCAAACCAAATTGCTCTGAGCCTTCTTTTTTCACGGACTCTGTAAGATCCTGGAAAGGAGCCTCAGAGATTTCTGTAGTAAAGATGAGCAGAGTGGCAGATCTTTGGAATAAGATGTGCTGAGATCTGGGGTCGCTTGCGCAGCATGGGTGGGGGACCGGAGGGGCTGTGCTCCTGGATATGGAGATGCCTGATGCTCCCAGATACGGAGATGCCCGGTGCTCCCAGATACGGAGATGCCCGGTGCTCCCTGATATGGAGATGCCCGATGCTCCCAGATACGGAGATGCCCGGTGCTCCCAGATATGGAGATGCCCAGTGCTCCCTGATACGGAGATGCCCGATGCTCCCAGATACGGAGATGCCCGGTGCTCCCTGATATGGAGATGCCCGATGATCCCGGATACGGAGATGCCTGATGCTCCAAGATATGGAGATGCCCGGTGCTCCCAGATGTGGAGATGCCCGGTGCTTCCTGATATGGAGATGCCTGGTGCTACCAGATATGGAGATGCCTGGTGCTCCCAGATATGGAGATGCTCAATGCTCCCAGATACAGAGATGCCCGGTGGTCCCCGATATGGAGATGCCTGGCACTCCCACATATGGAGATGCTCGATGCTCCCAGATACGGAGATGCTTAGTGCTCCCAAATACGGAGATGCCCGGTGCTCCCTGATATGGAGATGCCCAGTACTCCCCGATATGGAGATGCCCGGTGCTCCCAGATATGGAGATGATCAATGCTTCCAGATACGGAGATGCCCGGTGCTCCCTGATATGGAGATACCCAGTACTCCCCGATATGGAGATGCCTGGTGCTCCCAGATACGGAGATGTCTGGTGCTCCCAGATATGGAGATGCCTGGTGCTCCCAGATATGGAGATGTTCGATGCTCCCAGATATGGAGATGCCCGGCCGTGCTGAGTGGGGCAGTAGCTCTGTGCTTCCAAGGCTGGGACTTCCAGGAGCAAAGGCATAGCTCACTCTGGGAGCCCTAGCGGGAGGTGGACACCGCTCCGCTTCTACTCTCCTAGCCCCAGGGGGAGACTGCGTCATCCCCTCTTTGACAAATGGGGACTCCAAAAGTGGTACCTGAGTCACAGAACGTTGGCATAGAAACATAACAAAGCACTCGAGGAGCACTATGGCCAGAGGGAGGAAGACTAGGGAAAACGTCAAGAACGCAAGTAGACAATGAATTTCAGATAAAGACTTAAATTAAAGATAGATTCAGGACTTAAATGATCTACTCAGCAAATTTACTGGAAAGCTACCAGAACTTCATCTCTAGCCCCTGACTTGAACTAAAGCCTCTCACTGGCATGGGTCGCTTCTGATGCCCCAGGAAGTGCCGAGCCCCGTGTCCGTGGGCTCAAAGTTCTCAAAAATTTGCAAAACAAAGTTAATTTATTGAATTTATTTATTTTTAAGATTTCACTTACTTATCTGACAGAGACAGAGAAAGAGTAGCAGGCAGAAGGAGAGGGAGAAGCAGACTCCCCACTGAGCAGAGAGCCGGAGGTGGGGCTCGATCCCAGGACCCTGGGATCATGACTTGAGCGAAGGCAGATGACCAAAGGACTGAGCCACCCAGGTGCCCCAAAACAAAATTATTTTAAGCACCAACAGCTAAGACCGCTGTCTCTTCTCCCCTAGAACAATAGGCTTTCCTTGTGGGCCCAGGACTGAGAGATCCCGGGACATGGGACTTTCAGTGCTAAAATCGGCCAAGTCCCGGGCAAACTGGGATGAGTCGGTTATCCCACTTTCCATTCTTCCCTTCCTACATCTCTGTCATCAGATGGCACTGGAAAAAATACAGAGTCTGTGAGATCTGGCAGAGGGGAGATTGAATAAGGGATGCATTTAGTTTTGGCCTGGTGGGGTAGATGCCTGTGGTTGGCGATCATTCTGCGTTAAGTTATGGATAAGTGTTGCAGTGTAGATCAGCGTCCAGGGTGCTAGCACTGACCCACTCAGCATTCTCTGACCCATCACAGCGCCCCACTCAGCATTCTCTCACCAAGACACAGAACCTCAGCTCACGCCACATTATGACCATGTCCTACTGCGCCCGGCACCTGGAGAACAGGTGTAGTGGGGGAGAACAAGGTTTGGAGAGTACAGGGCCAGAAATCAATGTGTGGAAAGCATTCCAATGATCGAATATATACAATTGATGATAGAAGATGGAATTCTCGGTGGTATTTAGTCAAAATGGAAGTTCTCCCCTCTCAAGAATCAACTCGAGAATGCAGTGTTATACCAATACAAAGGCATCATGGATTTTTTCTTTTTGGGAATTGAGTGAAGTGTTGTTTTTCAGATTTCCTATTTGAAAGGTTTTAAAATGAATGTGTTGGTGTCTGAATTCGTATGTGTGATACATCCCAATTATCAAGAACAAAACAATTTTTGATCAACTCTACTAAAGGAAAGGATAACTTTTCTTGTTATTTTCTCTATGGAAAATATACAATTGCAATTATGTAGTGAGGTGATCAAAGAATATGAAGCCAAAAAATGTAGGAAAATAAAAACACTACTACAGACATGTATTAAGCGGTCATTTCATAAAAAATATTATGCCATCTTTCTGGATTAGGGGGATAGTTGAGATATTTGTCAACATATTAAATTTTTTTTCTGTTGTGATTTCTTTTCACACTTTGGACAAATACTCACTTTTGTACCAAATTTTGTGTTTATGTTTGCATTTTTCATAAAAGGTCTTTTAATAAATAAAATTACATGAATTTATTCCTCAGCCCTGGATCTTTCTCTGAAAGAAATGTATAAAAATACTACAAGGACAGATAGGAGTCTATATGCATTTAAAGTGGTGGGGTCCTTAGGCAATGTGGAATCCTATAAAGCATTAAAAAAAAAGATAAGCAAACTTCACTCTATAAATAGCATGGTAAAAGATGACTTCAGTAAAGTCAATAGAAAATTATAAATTTTGAAAAATATGTTTGCAACCGGGATAGCACAGAGTGTTAATATCGAAACTGTATAAGGAGATCTTAAAACCAATAAGAAGAGAATGCACAAACCATTTGAGAAAAAATAACATAAGATGTGAAGAGGCAGCATTTCTTTGAAGCACATGTATTAGGCCAGAAAGCACATTGTAGCAGTTAATTTAGCTTTAATATTACACAGACCCAGAAGTCTGATAACAATTAAGTCAGAGAATGGGAGCATAATAACCAGAAGAACCCATTCACATGGGAACATGAAACACATCTAAATAACTCATGGGCCAAAGAATCCATCATGGAAATTAAGCAATTCTTGAGAATTGGACAATAGTAAGAATACCTCATATCAAAATTTGTGGGCGGGGCGGGGGGGCTCCTGGGTGGTTCAGTTGGTTAACCCTCTGACTCTTGGTTTTGGCTCGGGTCATGATCTCAGGATCCTGGGAAAAGTTGTGGGAATGTCCCTAAAGCTAGAGCCTTAAAACTTTATGTTGGGAAAGAAGGTTAAATGAGCTAAGTGTCCACCTCCAAGAAAATTCTTAATAAGGATACGGTACCCGAAGGGGTCAGAAGGAAGAAAAAATACATAAGCACAAGTTAATAAAATAGAACACAAAGAAAATCACTCAAAAAAAAAAAAGGAAAATGCTTCCTTTGCTTTAATTAATAAAATGGAAAATTCTGATGTGGTTGAGCAAGAAAAGAAAGAAAAGGCTTTAATAAATATTAGGAACTAAAAGGGTCACGATTGGAGATACAGTGTAGATAATGGTAAGAGAAAATCATGAATGAATTTACACCAACTAATTAAAAACTGAGATATATGGATCATTTTCTAGAAATTATTTAGTTCTGATTATATTTATCTAATTTTCTAATTGCACAAGTAACTTAACAAAAATTGTATTTCTTGAAGAACCAGAAACCAGAATTGATGTTTAACCATTACAATATTTTTTAAAATCAGTAAATGACAGTCTATTTCCTGAATTGACTCTGGGTCAGATGTTTTAGGAGCTAATTTTTGCAAAAATGAAGAAATACATTATCCGCATTTATACATAATATTTCAGAAAGTAGAAGAAATGAAGTGAGCCTCCTTAACTCCCTTTCTGAAGTTAATAATGACTTTGACACCAGACTGAAAAAGAACAGCACAAAATGTATTATGCAATCTCTCTCATGAAAGTAAACTCAAAAATCCTGAATAAATACTAGCAAACAGAAGTTACCACTTGATTATTTTTAAAACCATTATGATCAAGGTTGATTTATCATGAGACTTCCTGGATGATTTAAGACGAGAAAAAACTGTAAATGCAATTCATCACACAAACTAATTTAAAGGATAAGAACTTTCTAAAGTACCCAAATGGACATAAAACAAGAATTTATTAAAATCCAGTATCCATCTAAGATTTGCATAGACACATATGCACACACAAAGCATAGAAAGCTAAACCTTAACTTATAAATATTATCTCATTCAACACTACAAACTACTTTATGTTTAATAGTGAAATGTAGAGCCATTATTTTGCAAGTCAGGAACAATCAAAGATGAGTCCAGTGCAGTAGGAAAAGGTAGAAACAGCTCTAAAAAAGGATGAGCTAGCTTCTATGGAGGGAAAACAGATTTTATTGAATGATGCAGAGTAAAGAAATTAAGCAAGCTCTTGGATTGGAAGACATGCTTTCATAAAGATGCCAATTATTTTCAAATTAGTATATAAATTTCATGCAATTCTAATCAAAATCCAATCGGTTTTAGGTAGAACTCAAAATGCTCATTCTACAATCTATATGGGAAACATAAGGCAAAAAAAAACCCTGAAAACAAACAAACAAAAAAACCCCACATAATTCTGAATTAGAACAAGGTAAAGAGACTCACCCTACCAGATATTCATATTTATTATAAACTAATACCAATTAAGAGAGTGTGTATCAGTGCATGGTAGAAAAAAAGCAAGTTCAGGAAAGATAATGTACCTGACACTATTTATGTCAAGCGCCAAACATACAAAAATAATATGATTTATGCACATGGAAGAAAATGTGCAATGAAAACATAAAAATATTAATAAAAGTGTAAGTTATCAGAGGCACCTGGGTGGCTCAGTCAGTTAAGCTTCTGCCTTCAGTTCAAATAATGATCTCAGGATCCTCGGATCAATGGAGCCCTCTGTTGGGCTCCCTGCTCAGCGGCGAGTCTGCTTCTCTCTCTCCCTCTGCCGCTCCCCCCGCTTGTGTGTGCTCGCACTCTCTCTCTCTCTCAAATGGATAAATAAAATCTTTTTAAAAAAAGAAAGTGTCAATTTTCAAATTTCAGATTTGTAGTTCCTTTAAATGGGAAGAGAGAGGTACAAACCCACAGAGGCTATAGCTACAATTGTAATGTTTTATTTAAAAAAAAAAATTTCTAAAGCAGAGATTCCCAATTTTCTTGGTTCATAGCACCTTTATTATCTCCATTCTTTTGTGATGCTACCCAAGCTGAAAGAAACATCTAAAGGTTCCCTTTATTAAGTATTTAGAGTCCAAAAATTTTGATAGTAGTGGTTGTGAGGTGTCCAATGTCACCATGTGTCCCTTGAAAACTAAAAACATACGATGGCATTGCTACGAGTT
Organism: Halichoerus grypus; assembly: GCF_964656455.1. Classification (NCBI taxonomy): domain Eukaryota; kingdom Metazoa; phylum Chordata; class Mammalia; order Carnivora; family Phocidae; genus Halichoerus; species Halichoerus grypus. The sequence continues at coordinate 5,699 of NW_027555082.1, read as the reverse complement.
CCCTGTGGCACACAGTTTGGGAACCACAGATTTTTAAAACAGATCTTGAAAATAATCTAAATTCAACCAAGCTAGTTGATAGATCCATGAAAGTTTGTTGTATTTTCTCTCTACTTTGATGAATTGGGCTGAGTGCTTTGCACAAGTCCTTCCATTTTGTCCTCACAAAGGATCCTGTGTTCTCTTCCTGTGTGAGAAGAAACAGAGGTTTAATAAGTTGGAGAGAATTCGCTGTCACACACTTGTAAGTGCTGAGGCCTAGACTGAAGCCAGTCCTCTCTGATTGAAGGCCACCGGGTCATGCGTTAATGGGACAGACCACTACTGAACATGTGTTTCAGGTACTAAACCCTGTCAGCCAAGGGAGAGTGGACATAGCCATTGTCCTTGCACATGTGGTGGGAGACGAACAGGGAAGGAGTGTAAGCACCGGGGAAAACGTGTGCTCAACCCAGTAGTGAGCAGTCAGAATTCAGGAGGGGCTTGGGGTTGAGTTTGTGCTGAGGCTTGCAAGATAAATACACATTTGTTTATGGGGATCCACCAAAGTACAAAGACAGAGAGATAAGGAACCCTGTGGTCCTTTTAAAAAGCAATGGGTTATGCCCCAATGGCCAGGGCAAATATTAAATTATTTGTAAGGACTGCACCGTGCTCTTACCCCCCTCCCTTGGCCCCCAAATTGTTAGTGACTTTGACTACTCAGAGTCCAATTCCATTTTATTTCTATCACATCTTCCCATTCCTCCCAAACAACAATAAAAGCTTTACACTAAAGATACATCTTTTACATGTCGAGTGTCAGCTTACTCATTTCTGTATTTCCTAAGACCTCAGCCTATGTCCTGAATATGTTCTAAAGGAAATAGCAATTTTGAATATTTTTTGAAATCTGGATTGTTTGGTCTCACAAGTATTAAGCTGAAGGAAAAAGGAAAGGCTCAGTGGGTTTTCATATATGCTCTAGCTGTCCTATGAATCCCCTGGGTCTTAGGAATTTACAGAAAGGTACAAGAGTCCCTGCCATCTTGATGTAAACTTCTAATGTTCCAATTGCAAAAGCAAGTGAATGTTCTCAGCAGTCCTGGCTTCAGAGGTCCCTGGGAAATAGAATTCCATTTACACAGCAAGGCTCTGGGTCAAAAATCTGCCTGGGTTAAGTGGTGACTTTCTCTCCTTTGAAATTCATTTGAGTTCTGTTTCCTGCCTGTGTAGTCCTCCCCTTCTTGTGATGACAAACCTTGGCTTACCTTTAGTCTGGGTTTTCTAGGTCTCAACACCAAACTTTAAACTGCTTGTTTTGGGGTGCCTGGGTGACTCAGTCGTTAAGCATCTGCCTTCTGCTCAGGTCATGATCCCAGGGTCCTGGGATCGAGCCCCGCATCGGGCTCCCTGCTCAGCGGGAAGCCTGCTTCTCCCTCTCCCTCTCCCCCTCCTTGTGCTCCCTCCCTCGCTGTGTCTCTCTCTGTCAAATAAATAAATAAAATCTTTAAAAAATGATAGAGATTATTCTATCTAAAGAACATTTCTCAGGTAGGTCTTCTATCTCTCGATGTAGCTAGTGATCAAACCCAGTTGTATCACTCTCCTCCCAGAATCTTGAAACACTTCCCCTGATTCTAGACAACTTCTCCCACCTCCTTGCATACCACCTAACCAGGCTCCAGCTCCCTGAGAACACCTGTGAACACATCCTGTGTCCACTCCCAGTCCCAGACCTCTCGCCAAAATCTTCTTCCCCTCAGTCTCTGCCCATAAAAAAGGCTCATTCTTCAAAACTAAGTTCAGAGTTCCTTAATGAAGTCTTTGCCCACGTAAACCTCATTGCCCTCCACCTATAGCTTTTTTTTTTTTTTTAAGATTTTATTTATTTATTTGACAGAGAGAGAAAGAACACAGGCAGAGGGAGAAGCCCCAACATGGGGCTTGATCCCAAGGCCCCGGGATCATGATGGGAGCCGCAGGCAGTTGCTTAACCAACTGAGCCACCCAGGTGCCCCCACTTACAGCTCTTAACAGCTCTCTGTAAATATGTTCATTGGTATGCCAGTCACCTCATGAGTTATCAATGTGGCAGTCTTCCTCTGTCCGTCCGATTTATATCCATATCCCTAGCACCTCGAACAGAGCCCAGGTTATAGTAGATACTCGACTGATATTTATTGAATGAATGAATAATTGAATGATTCTTTTCTAAAATATACCAGAAAGGACAGGGAAATTATTTTTAACTTTTGCACATTAAAAGCTTTTAAAACTCCTGACATCCAGACTCCACCCAGAACCAGTGAAATCAGAACTTCTCAACTGATGTTTGGGTTGAGCCCAGGCATGGGTATTTTGTAAAGCTCCCCAGGTGATCTCAAGGTACAACCAAGGTTGAGAATCACCTCCATGGCAATGGTTCTCAAAGTGTGGTCCCAGGACCAGCATTAGAATATTACTATCCTCTTATTGGACGTGAAAATTCCTAGGACCCACCCTACACTGTAGAGTCAGAAATGGCAGGGCTGGGGGGATGGAGGGAGTTGACAACAATCTGTGTTTTAACAAGGCCTCCCATGATACAAAGTCAAGTTTGAGAAGCACTGTCTTAGAGGTTTACTTTAAATAAGTTATAGAGACTGTGTGTGAATGAATCCCTCCCACCTTTTTCTTCTAATTTGATTCTGGCCCCTATTTCTTGCATATGGCTGTGCTTGCAGACAAACAACAAGCCCCTTTTACTTGAAGATTTTTTTTTTCCAATCTAGTTTTGTCTTACGATCAACATCAACTTATGGTAAAATAGCTTACCTATTTTATGTGGTTTTTTTTTTTCTTTCAATCCTTAAAAAAACCAGAGAAGTATTCTCGTGGCTATTTTTTCAAATCCTGGAACAGAAATGAACAAAACCCAACATACATGGAACTTGTCCCATATGCCAGGCATGGTGCTGAAGTGCCCCATCATCTTACAATAAATCTAAGACATCCATCCCACAGAGGTGGAAAGAAAGGCTGGAAAAAATAGGATGAGTCCACAGGACACAGCAGAGATGTGAACGCAGATCTGTCCTACCATCCGGTCGTTCTCAGGATTCTGATGACCCCCATTTTGTTATTTTGCCCATAATCCCATAGTTTTCTTTCTTTTTTTTTTTTAAAGATTTTATTTATTTTTGACAGAGAGAGAGAGTGTACAAGCAGGGGAAGAAGCAGGCGGAGGGAGAAGGAGAAGCAGGCTCTCCGCCGAGCAGGGAGCCCGATGCGGGGCTCGATCCCAGGACTCTGGGATCACGACCCGAGCCGAAGACAGACGCTTAACCATCTGAGCCACCCAGGTGCCCCAATCCCATAGTTTTCATGAGGAAAATCGGCTGCTCTCAAGAATCCCTGGCTAGCTCTCAAACAGAGGTGGTCACTTTGAGCACATGAAGTACTCACGCTGTTTCCTGCTCATTTGCAGTGGAATACACTCAGGGCTTTCTTTTTCTCTAAGACCTTGGACAGAAACATGGTTTCACAATGCATCTAGGGTTAAAAGGACAGTTTTCTTCTAAAATGTCTACTTCTCTGAAACTCATACGCTTTGTTCCAAATCTGTGGTCTGAATTCTTGGATTCATTATTCACATGGTTCCTTTTTGAATCGTGAACCTTAGTAAAGTTGTAGAGGCTCTGTGCTAGGCTCTGTGGGGGACCAGCAGTGAAAAAGACAGACAAACCCCACTTGTTACCTTCAAGAAGAACCGTATATATAAAACTAACCAATGAAGACACTAAGTCTAGATGTTATGACTGTCTTATCCAGGGCAATAAGATAAGAAGAGGACCTCTGTGAGTTCAATTCTATAGTGTCTTGTGTGTACGTCTGAAGAGGTCTTTTGAACAGAAAGATCTTTGAACCTATGCTTCTCTATTTTAGTTTTTTGGGGAACCAGTATGGATGGTGTTTATTTTGGAAAATAGAGTAAATATTCCCAAGTTTGGAAGAGTCAGCCTATCAGAAGATGCAAACCCAACATTCCATTTCTAAAACAGGACACCTCAATCATCAGACCTCTTTCTCTGGGGAATGGCCAGCCAGCGTCTTCAGCAATTATACCAGTCAGAGGAGAAATTTCCGTGACTTCCGTGGGCCATAAAAATCTGATACCGTCAGCAAACTGGAAGGCATTTCCAGTGAAGGTGGCTTCATATACAAAAGCAGCAGAACTGAGTACCACAAGCTCATGGCAAACCGCCAGGCCTGTTCCAGGACCCAGCCCTGCTCAGTGATGCTTATTCATCTGGGAGACTAATCCTAAATCTCAAATCCAAGCTGTGGGGCAAATAAGGCACCCAGGGGAGACTTTCTGTGCACCTGAGCACTCAGAGACACGCTCCACTTGCAAACACGTGAAAGAACCTGAAAAAGTAATCTTTTTTTAAGTCTTTAAAACATGAGAGAGCTTATCAAGACAGGGAGGAATTGCTAAGCCAATATGACAGAGAAACTGCTTACGTGGATAGGTACATCAACTGGGAAGAAAGGTTTGCCCTAAGGGTACTTGTCAAGCCCAGAAATTTTTAGATTTCCTTCTGACAGCCTAAGGGGGCAAAGGGGATAGAAATGACAGGTTTGGCAAGGTCTTTTTTTTACAGTAATGGGACTGTTCTAAAATAAGCTTATTGTGATGGTTATATAATTCTTTATATATGCTAAAAATTCGTGGACTTGTACACTTAATATGGATGAATTGTATGGTATGTGAATTGTATCTCAATAAAGGTTGTGGGGGGTTGTGGGGGGAACTCAGTGAAGTGAGATCACTTTCTATTTGAGGGCAAAGTTAGGGGGAAACTCTCTTCTAGAAGCTGGCTGGCCTCCCCCTTCCCCCCCCCAACTGATGTGCTCTGGTTGCCAGGCACATGTTTACCTTAGAGAAAGAGCACCACCACCACCCCCCCCCCCCCAGGGTTCTGAGCCTTCAGTTGAGACCCATAGAACACTGGCCCTTGGAGGCAGAGCTGTGGAGCCCTACACAGCCATGGAGGGCCTACTGCCTGCCATCAGATCCACTTTCCAGTCGGTCCTAGAGCCCCTGTGGGGTGCCCTGCTGGTAATTTCTGAAAGCTGGAGACATGTTGCAGTTCTCCATGAGTTTCCCTGGGACATGCTGGCATATATTGTAATACTGGTTTTGACAGCGAAGAAACGACACATTTGGAGAAGTGTGAAGGTGCTAGGCAAAAGGTGTTTGGCCCACGCTAAAGTCTGTGGAAAAGGTAGTGAGAATATGGGACCAATGACACAAGCTGATGATGCCCTAGGGCTGCCCGGGGTGGAGGCCAGTCTTCCCACATTACAAACCTTATGCTTCTCAGCAGTAAGTACTAACCGCTGTAGGTTGGCACTTCAGAACACCATTGACTTTCTGAAAATGGCGCAGAAGACCCAGCCTCCTAAACTTTCCCAAGTGACTGGTGATAGACCCATCTTAAGAACGTCAGAGAAGAATGGAAAACAACTTTGGAAGAAAATAATGGACGATTTGAATGGAAACACTGACGTTCTAGAGAGTCCAGAACTGCTCGCCCAAGAAATCGCGAGATGGAAGCAGAGACTCCAGGAAACCGAGCAGGAGAAAGAAAGGCTAGAGCAGTCGAACGCAGGAATGCAGCGGGCTCTGAAAGAGAAAGTCAGCCAGTTAATACCACTGGGTGAAAACCTTCTGA
>NW_027555081.1:0-55933 GCF_964656455.1 Halichoerus grypus | reverse complement strand
AATCTGCTTTTAGACTCATCTAATAGGTTTTCAGTTTAATTATGTATTTATTGGTTCTAGTATTTCAATTTGATTTTCATAGATTCAAAATTGTAACTGAAATTCTCCATTCATTCCTCATTTTTCTCTTTCTTCTCTTTCCTTGAACATACTAATCATAATCATGGAGCAGTCCTTACCTGATAACTCTTTATGTAAGTTGCCTTTGTATTTATTTCTATATTTGCTCTACTTATTAAATTTTCTTTTACTTGGTGCAATCTCACGAGATGCTTAGCTATTTTTCACTGAGTTGTGAAAGAAACTTGTAGAAGCCCTAGATGTGCTTTCTCCATGCAGAGAATGTTAACCTTTTTCCTTTGCTAGGCAGATAGAATGAGATCATATCACCTTAACCCAATCAGTAATTGAATGGACTTGATACAGCAATCTTGACAAGTCTTCATTCATGTCTAGTTTGTTCTTGCTCTTAAATTGTGATTACTTTTTTCCAAATATTAAGTTTATTGTCCACCTGGTATAGCTTTTGCAATCTGTTATTTTTAAAATCTAGTGTTGTTTTGTTTTAAATGTGTCTATAAAAGTCCAGTTGTTAATATTGAGTGTGATTCACTATTTTTTGGAAGATGATCTGGGAACCTTTCAGATTCTTATCCTAACTGAGTAAATTGCTTTCAGGTTATAAGTATTGATATCATCCTTGTGCTTTCTTTCTATCTTCCTCTTGAAATGATTTCACTGTTCCTTAAATTCCATGTTTACTTAATTCATAGATTTATTTTTCTCCTTTTGCTGGAATAAATTCTGTATATTTTTAGAAAATATAGATGGGAATGACAGTTTCTGTTTTAATAGGATTAAAATGGATTCATTTCTACACTCAATTTAAAATTTGATTGGATAAAGAAATCTAGGCTCAGAATCATTTTTCTTCACATGCAAATATACTGCTTCATTGTTTCATTACTCTAGGGTTGATACTGATTGATCTGACAGTAATTTTCCTTGCAATTACTTGGTGTTTTTGCATTCTATCCCCTGGAAGATTTTTATTTATTTATTTATTTTATTTTTATTTATTTTTTTTTTCCCCTGGAGGATTTCTGGATCTCTATTCTCTTCTAGGTTTTGTGAGACTTTACCAGGTTATCTTCAGATGTGTAAGTGGTATGTTGTATAGTTTCACGTAGACATCCTAGTAATGTGTGGGTTGTTTTACTTCAAAAACACATTCTACTAAAGCATCACCTTCCATTTCTCTGTTCTTTATTTCTTGAATTATTGGAGGTTTCATTTCCCTCAACTTTTAAATGAAAATTTTGTCTTTATGTTCTATATTTTGGGAAAAAAGAAAAAACGGAAAGTTAGACTTTTGTTTTTTAGACTGATATAGTTTATTGAAGCAATCATATTTTTAATTTTTAGTTTATGTTTTGTTTGTTTCTTCTTCATATGAAGCTATTACCATATTTTATAGGCAATATTATTGTGACCTGTTCTAAGGACACAACAGAATTTTGAATGTTCTCTTTTCTGACATATTTATATTTCCTGGGTCATTTTGCCTTCATTTTCTTTTTAATTTTCCTCAAATATCTGTTAATTTTTAATTGTCCTTTTATATTAGAAAATAGAAACTATTTTGATTAAAGTAGATGGCATCAATTTCCTGTGAATGTGGGGATCTGTGCCTCAGCCTATATATTTTTTCTTTTATTATTATTTTTTAAAATTTCTATTACTTAATTTGGGGATCTTTGGTAATTTCCTAATATGTACAATGTGTACAATTGCCCTAATTCTTTCTCAAGTCCCAATATCCAAACTAAAACTCCCAGCTCTTCTCTCATAGAATTCTTTTTATTCTAGTTATTTAATTGTTTGTTTGTATATTTATTTATTTATTTATTTATTTATTTATTTATTTATTTTGAGAGAAAGACAGAAAAGGAAATCCTGCTGAAAGGGCAGAAAAAGTGAGGTGGAAAAGCTGAAAAGACTGGTCATTAAATGGGCTTTCTGTCAATTAATTACATAATTATTGTCAATCTACTTTTTTCCATACCTGAAAACTGGACACCTGGAGATAATTCAGGAAAAAAAAAAAAAAAAGAAAAGAAAAGAAAAGAAAAATAGTCTTTCTTATGACTTCCTACTTTCCAGGAATTAAGATATTATTTCACTATGTTCTTTATTATGTATAACTGCAATCTGTGGAACCAATGAATACCATGCGAATGAGGGCAAAAAAGGCTACTTATGTCGAGTTTTTTATAACAGACACCACTGCATTTGGTAGATACTTAAAGGCATTCAAAGACTAGGAAAGATTAATGGTTTAAAAAAGTGTGGGCTCACTGATGTGAGGTGTAGTTTTGATTTGTATTGCCCTGATGATGAATGATGTTGAGCATCTTTTCATGTATCAGTCAGCCATCTGTAATAGCTTCTTTGGAAAAATGTCTATTCATGTCTTCTGCCCATTTTTTAAGATGGCTAAAATTAACAACATGGGAAACAACAGGTGTTGGTGAGGATGCAGAGAAAGGGGGACCCTCTTACACTGTTGGTGGAAACGCAAACTGATGCAACCAATCTGGGAAACAGTGTGGAGTTTCCACAAAAAGTTAAAAATAGAACTGCCATAAGATACAGCAATTGCACTACTAGGTATTTACCCAAAGGACACAAAAATACTGATTTGAAGGGGTACGTACACTCCGATACTTATAGCAATATTGTGAACAATAGCCAAATTACGGAAAGAGTCCAAATGTCCATTGACTGATGAATGGATAAAGAAAATGTGGTATATATAATACAATGGAATATTACTCAGCCATCAAAAAGAATGAAATCATCCCATGTGCAACCACATGGATGGAGTTAGAGAGTATCATGCTAAGTGAAATAAGTCAGCAGGAAAAAGACACATACCATATGCTTTCACTCATATGTAGAATTTAAACAACAAAACAAATGAGCATCAGGAAGAGAAAGAGAGGCAAATCAAGAAACAGACTCTATCCTACAGAGAATAAACTGATGGTTATCGGAAGGGAAGCAGATGGGGGAGATGGATTAAATAAGTGATGGGGAATCAGGAGGGCACTTGTGATGAGCACTGGGTGCTGTATGTTAAGTGATGAATCACTAAATTCTACACTTGAAACTAATATTACACTGCATGTTAACTAACTGAAATTTAAATAAAAACTTGGGAAGAAAAAAAAAGTGGGGACAGGGAAGCCTTCAGGTAAGGTTGTTTTCCCTCAAAAAAACTGAAAAATAAAAAAAGAAATGACAGGGCGCCTGGGTGGCTCAGTCGTTAAACGTCTGCCTTCGGCTCAGGTCATGATCCCAGGGTCCTGGGATCGAGCCCTGCATCGGGCTCCCTGCGCGGCGGGAAGCCTGCTTCTCCCTCTGCCTGCCCCTCCCCCTGCTTGTGTTCCTGCTCTCGCTATGTCTCTCTGTGTCAAATAAATAAATAAAATCTTAAAAAAAAAAAAAATGACTACATATAAGAAATGACTTATAAGAAAGTTTGCAAAAAACATAAATGAAATGGATTATTTTTTAGGAAAATTTAAATCTACAAAGATAACTCATGAAATAGAAAGCCAGAATACAGAAAGCATCATAGAAGAAATTTTAAAAGAAATAAAATATCAATACTTGAAAAAAAATCAGGAACACTTTTTGTAAGTGTATTTCACTGTATTTTCAAAGACCATGAAATCTCCATGTTATACAAACTCTCCACATAAAAATATGGAAAGCTTCCCAATTTAGTTTATAAGACTGACATAACCTGAAAACAAAATCAAATAAAGATAGCACCAAAAAGGAAACTAGCTGTAGGCCAAACACAATAATTAATAAAATGTTAATACTACTAAATATAATGTTAACCATCAAACCTATGTTGTATATGGTCTAGATATTTTATAGCTATTTCTCAAATTCCATCAGCTTTTTATTTTCATGAAATCTTCAAAACCTCTGATTGGAATATGGCACCTTCTCTTTCAGTGATGCTCTGGCTTTATTAATATTTGTAAATTTTTATCATAACTTCAGTGACGTTTTGGAAGTATGATAGAAAAAATATATTAGCTTATTTTGCATCTTTATTTAGGGCCTGGATGAGAATATAGTCTTAGTATTGTGTAATCTAATTAAGGGTATTTAATATGTAATTATTTACATAATCTATATATAAATTTATGTATATAATCCATGTATATGTAATTTTTAAATATATAAGTTAACAAAACAGGTATTTGCTACCATCATTTTCTCAGTCAATTCTAACTTTAAAATTCCCTATATTTTTTCAAAGTTTGATTCACATTCAAGTCTTTTTCAGCCTGGGATTGCTAAAGTTTGATATTTACATGAGTGATTCTCTAGTTTATCCAGAATTCAGTTCATTTTGCCTTTTCCATTTATTGTTTGCTTTTTGGTGCATAGTTAAGATCATGATTTAATATCTGTGTAAAAGCATGAAGTCATTTTTACAATAAGGAGTTTTTCACTTTCTTATTGATTTATAATATTAACTCCCCCATGTGTCATTTAAAATTCTAATATTTGCTGGCATAAAAGTAACTACCTTTTACTTCTTTATCTCTTTCTAAATTTTTACAATTTAAATATTAACTTTGGAAGTTTTTTTTTAATATGGTATAACTAATATCCTGATCTACTTTCAAAATAATGCTTGCTTTTATTTTCTTCTATATTTCCAGATGCATTTCTGAAAATTATTTCATTAAGAAAAAAATAAAATCCTGCTGACATTTTAGGGGACTTCTTCTATATCTTCTTCTGTGATGATTAGAAAACAACTAGAATCCTAGGATGAAGGCTTGCATTTCATTTTTTAAAGTCATTTATTTCTATCCATATTTACTTTAGTGTTTTGTAATATACTTAGCTGAACTTCCCATTTTCCAATAAATAATGTGCATCAGAGGGGTGTTTACCAGAAACAGATATAATTTGATTTAGAAAAATAAACTAATGTAACATTTCTTATACCCAGAGTTATGAAATAATATTCACATGTTTAGATATGTGAATGTTATTACTTTTCATGTTTTTTGAACAATTGCATGTTTCTCATTAAATTGTAAATAACAAGACAAAGGACAACAAGATATTCATTTTTTTTTTTTTTTACTCTCATTGCTTGAGACACAAGTGTGGAAGATACTTATTTCCAAGTCTGTTGGATAAATACACAGAAGTGGGATTGCTAGATCATATGGTAGTTCTACTTTTAATTTTATGAAGAACCCCTATATTGTTTTTCATAAGAGCTATACCATTTATTGGCACTCCCATGTTCACGGAAACACTGTTCATAATAGCCAAATGTGGAAATAACCTAGATGTTCATTAACTAAAGAATTGGTAAAGAAAACATGGTATTAAAAAAAAAAGGGGGAATTATGCAATATATAATAACATGGGCGAACCTTGTGGACACTATGCTAAGTGAACTAAGCCAAACCCAGAGCAGCAAATACTGCATAATTCCACTTGTGTAAAATATCTAAAATAGTCAAATTCATAGAATCAAAGATTGGAATGGTGGTTGCCAGGAGCTGGGAGAGGGAAAAATAAGGAGTTACTAATCAATGGGCATAAAGTCAGCCAAGCAAAATGAGAAGCTTTAAAGATGTACTACACCTTTACAGTGTACCTATATGTACATGTACCTATAATGTACCTATAATCAATAATAATGCATCGTATACTTAAAAATTGGTTAAGAAGGTAGATCTCATGTTAAGTGTTCTTCCCATAATAAAATTAGATTTAAAAATTGACTCAAGCCTAAGAAAGTGAAAAAAATATAGTGAAGGATAAAAACTTGAAAATGTTTAAAATAAGCTAAATACTCGTTGGTGAATAAAAGAATCAGAAACTCTTCAGCCTAGGATTATCTATTTCAGACAAAGACCAGGTACTGTTTAGCTTCTCATGTTAGCAATAGCAGACTTTTAGTTTTATACTTCATATTTGTCAAATTTAGGTTTGCAGGTGATCTAGTTACTCAGGAGGAACACCGTTTCATCAGGATGATGCCTTTTCAGCAAGATTGGCTACATTTAACCAAGGGAGTAACCCAATGGGATAGATAAAACCTATGTATTCCTTTGACTGTGCAGATATTCACAGAATAAGGCCTATTGAGCAGAAAAGGAGCAGCGGATATCCCCGACGAAGCTCTGACTATGCTCTTAATATCAATAGTTATAACATTCTTAAAACTTTACTACAATATTCAAAACAACCAGCTCTAATTTGATAAAAATAAAATACGTTTGGTAGTTGAAAAATAGTAATCTTACCAGAGGTCACTTGAAGTTTCTTTTTGTCCAACTAGCCCTGCTTGAAATCTTTGATGCCTGAAATTTTAATAATCTAATTGAACCTCTTTTGTTACCTTGGCACCTAAAATTACACATATCTGTCAGTGTGTCAGGACCTTCATTCTGATTAGTGTTAATTAGCTTGTTTGTTTCTTCCATTTTACAGTTTTGACTGGCCCATCATTTTTATGTGAAATGGAGACCATGTGCTTTGGCAAGAACTACACATAGAAAATAATGGTGAATAGAAAATATGGTTCAAATGAAAAATACAAAAAAATAAACAAACAATATTGGTGAGGATGAGAAGAAATTGGAATCCTCAAACACTACTGATGGGAGCGTAAAATGCAATAGCTGGAATAGAAGTTTGTTAGCAATATTTCTAACACTGAATATAGGTATACTGTATGATCCAACAGAAAGTATATGTGTGTTTTTTAAAGCTATATAAATAACCATAACATCACATTTATAATAGCTCTAACCTTGAAAGTATCCAATGTATATCAATATTAAAATGAATAAATTGTGATAGATTTAACAATGGAATACTATTCTTATATAGCAATGAGGAAAAAATATTTTCTATGTTCAACAACATGTATAAAACTTATAAACTTGGGAAAAAAGAAACCAGATGCAAAAAAAAAAAAAAAAAAAAGCACACACTGTAATATTCCATGTGCACTCTCTTTTATATTCAATAAAACTATGCTTAAACATGTTGGAATAAGCCATAGCTTCACAATTTCTAAATAAGATTTATTCAGCAATCAACTTAGAAGATAGAACTAAAGTATTTGTCTTGAAGCTGTAATTTTAAAGTAATTTACATAAACTTGAAAATGCTCAATTTTCCATTTTAAAGAAAGAAGATGTTGGTGGAGGGGATCTAAGGAAATCTACTACAAGCTGAAGCCCTTCTCTCCACAACCTACCGGTTCCACTGACTGCACATGATGCTAGTAATCCAGACTTACCTGAAATGTGATTGCATGTCCAGCAGGGCAGGATAAAAATAAAGAACAGTGAATCTTTCTTCTCTGTCTTCTATCAAAGATTGTATCCTTGTGATTTTCTGTTCTATATCCAAGTCGGATAGCTTTCTAATATAAAAAGGCTTTTTTGACCAATATGAAACTTCAAACGGCTCTACCTAAAATGTCGCCATTCATAAAAAGGAGTTGAAACACCAACTTTGTGATAATCAAATCACATAGCAAATGCAAAGTGACAAGAACCTGGCACTTGACAGAGGATAAATAAAATGTTAGGTCCCTTCTCAAATTCAGGACTGCGTGGAACGTGACTGATTCCTTCTTTGTTTGAAACAGAAACTCAGCTTCCAATGGAACACATGGAAACCTGCAATAACAACCCCATTTTCTCTATGTTCTGCGTCCCTATCAGCTAGGTTGCGTCCCTATCTGCTATGTTGTGTTGAGTAGCATCTTCCTCAAAAACGCCGGCACGCACCCTGTGAGCCTTTTCTCCTCCCTGCTTCCTTCACCTACTGCCAGGGATGTAAATGTGATGGCTCCAGCCCCACTCGCTAAGACTCTCAAGAAGAACAAAGGCGAGATCACTGGGATCACAGAGCAGAAAGCTAGAAGGAGCAGGAGTGCTCGATGACCCTGAGGAACCCTCCATCCCTTTGACTCCCCACATCCAAACTTGGCTTCCCTCCTAGATTGGCTTTCTCAACCTCCATTGCACCTCTGTCTTCTGTTTAGAAAGTTTGAAAAGCTAAATACCACATTTTGCAGAATCCCTTATAGACAGTCCGGGTGTGAATTCAGTTCCGAAACCTAAAGGCACTCAGGTCCAGCTGCAGTGCGTTCTGAGACTGCTGGGGGGCAGTGCGTCTCCACGGTGACATCAGAGGCGGGAGCTCTCTTCGTGCGCCACGTCTGAATTGTTCCCATCCTCTTAACAGTCGGTGCCTTCTGCCCTTCTAATGACATGGAAGAACAAAACCCCTGAATAAAACCCTTTCCTGCTTGAGAATGGTTATTCTTCCCTGCTCTGAACTCTGTCTGAGAGAGGATTTGTATTATATACATAAGTAAACTTGCATCTTACTTAGGCCACTGTTATTCGGGGCTGTCATTTGAAGCCAAATGTAATTCTAATTCGTAAGTCACCGGCTCTCTTACCTGGAAAAAAATTTTTGTAAACCTGAAAGATAAAGACGTTTAATATTCTATACATAGCCTTTCTAAACCAAGTATATAGGTGGAAGTTCAATTCAATAATAGGGGAACATTTGTGACTTGGGCATGCTGATAGGGGATTCTCCAGTGAAGCATAAGTTCACTATTGGGGCGCCTGGGTGGCTCAGTTGTTAAGCGTCTGCCTTCTGCTCAGGTCATGATCCCGGGGTCCTGGGATCGAGCCCCGCATCGGGCTCCCTGCTCCGCGGGAAGCCTGCTTCTCCCTCTCCCACTCCCCCTGCTTGTGTTCCCTCTCTCGCTGTCTCTCTCTCTGTCAAATAAATAAATAAAATCTTTTTTTTTTAAAGTTAACTATTGAATAACAACAGCAACCTCAGAAATGGCCCATACAAAAGCCTTCAATTTTTTCTAAGTTTAAACAACACAATCTGAGGTTATGTTTCTACAATTTCTAATGTGCTTAAATCAGAATAAATTGAGAGTTTTCAAACTTTAAAAACATTTAAAAATATTTGCCACTTGATTCCTATGCCACAGTTAGTCTAACTTGCATCCCAAAATCTCAGTATTCTGATCTTTACATCTTTTTCTAACAAATTTACAAAGATGCTTTACTCAGGTAACTAGGAGAATTATGTGGTGTGTGGCTAGCTTAAGATTTGGAGCTTTGGTGAGCTGGTTTGCTTTATCACTCCCAAATTCTGGCTAACCATTGCATTATGCATGATGCAAGTCAAAAGGTGACCCCAGACAAAGCATGGCGATGAGCACAGAGGGCACGGGCTCTGTTGAGACCTGAGGGGTGAAGTCAGTCAGATGAACATTACAAACTGTTTTCTGCCTTAAATTCAAGTGGTTGACACAGATGGTAAAGATGTCATTGGGACATTGTGCTCCTTTAAATAGCTTTTATTTTTCTCTGCGTGTGAATCTGCTGTCTAATATTCATTTCAAGACCTGGAGGGAGAACAGAATTATGTTTTCATTGTTATTCAAAAAAATTTTTTTCAGTATGCTATATTTTAGAGCTGGTCTGGTCTTGAGGAAACTTCAGATGGGTGAATAGTGAAGTGACATTAAGCCTGCTGGATATTTGTCACTTACTCATTAAGGTTAAAATTCACAGAGGGGAAAATTGTGTGCCAGTTGGGGAATAGTTCAATAAAAATAAATCATTATATAAAATATGACAATAACTTTCCATATATAATTCTACAGTAGAATTTTTAACCTGCAAAACAGACTGCATATTAATTCCCTCAAGGGAAAATAAGTTTAAACAGTGCTTCATACAAGGTAAAAAAAATCATTAAATATTTGTTCAATTGAATTTCTTTATGCTACAAATTAGGGGAAAATCACTTGATGAATGTATGGCTATTATTTTTAAATCAACATGTAAATGGAATGGAAAGACTATAGGTTTTCTTCCCTTTTCTCAGGTTTCACTGTTTAGTCAATACTAGAATGAGAAACAAGCACACTTCCATTTTTGCTCTTCTGTATATTTCCCTAACCATCTGGGGCTCTTAGGACTAGAAGGGAACTCTGAGGTCATATTGTTAAAGTCCTCATCTACTAGTTCAGTTCTACAAACCAGTTTGTAAGTGTCTGGTTTTTAAGTACCTGGTTCAGCATATCCAAACATGTGGAATACACTGATTTTCAGGGTAGCCCATTCTTTTATTAAAGTATTCCCTAGAAAGTAGTTGTCTTTTGAATTTTATAAGTTCTTCAATGTTTCCAAATAACAAAGTAATGTAAGAATATGCAGTGTGAAATTATAATAAAGTGAGTTTCTATCGTTAGATGGCTTCATTACATGATGGCCGTCACTGCAGCTACGTGTTAGAGAACCTACTTGCGTGTTAGAGAACCTACTTGCGTGTTAGAGAACCTACTTGCGTGTTAGAGGTACCATCGGCTAATAAACATTGCATGTTTACCCACTACTGCTGGCGGAGGAAACATCAGCTTATCCAGAGTTAGCCAACTAAGAAGTATCAGGGATGGGATTTAAACCCAGTTTTGACTGGCACCTGTGGTCATGTGTTTATTACTATGAAAAGCATGGTTTCTTCTATCAGTGAATTTTTTTTTTTTTTTTGGTAGTATCTTTGAACTTGCTACAAGTTTATTGTAGTAGAGAAACATTTTGGAAACTATTTTTTCTACATTCTGAATAATTTTTAAAGTAATAAAATTATCTGTTCTTTCAAGTCATTTTAGAAATTATCTGAGCACATTGCTATTTATGGGATGATTTTTAATAAATTATTTTATGTATTATATGACCATTGGATCATTCAGAATTTTATTTAGTCTCTCTAAGTCCAGACTTGATAATTTATAAGCTAGGAAATGATTCATTTTCTCTGTTTCAAATTTATTAGCCTAGAATTGAGCAAATAGTCTATGATGCTCTTACTGACTCCTCTCGTACATTTGGTTGTTTCTACATTTAATTTGTTATTTTGAATATATACTATTCCCCTTTCCTCTTTTCCTTGATTAAGTTATCTGACAGAATAACTCTTTAGTTATTTCCTTCAAAGAAATTGCTCTTGAATGAATTTATTAGTTATATGGTTTCTATCTGTTTTCTTATTTATTTCTTTTTGTTTTCTTTATTGCTTACTTTTGTTTCTCTTGGGTATATTTTGTTGTTCTATCTCTTTGAATTGGTCCATTAAATTGATTTATTCTCTTGCTGTTTCTTGCTTATTAATTTACGCTTTTCATCTGAGAACTGAATACCTGTGTTTTATATAGTATAATATATTATTTAGTACCCCTACATAAGAGGAAGAAAGGGATTTATAATTGTATGTATACTCAGCAATTTAGGTTTTTGTGATTCCTTTTTACTCAAAGGTTGTTTTAAAAAGATCAGTAAACATCCTATATGATAGGATGCTTGCCTGGATCATGTTTAATAACCATTTTTATTGTAATATGATGAGTAGTAATTTTTGCTCTAGAATTTACTGGCATTGTATCTTTGGTCTGTTTTTTTAATACCTCATGGGTACATGGACTCAATATGATCCCCTAACATATTTCCCAATCAGATCAACTTGGTAACAATGAAATTTCTTCAGACAGATTTTCTTTTGTAGTGCATTTTGACTTTTCGGTGGATACATTTTGAACTTCGACTTTGGTAAATGTATTTTGATGTATTATTTATAAACACTGCAGTTTTCATTTTCTTTTCTGAAGGGGAAGCATATCATTCTCATATAGAATTACCTTTGAAACTACATCACTTTTTACAGAAATTATGAAAATGAAGATCCCTCCCAAATAAAAGAGCATGGGAAAAAAGGAAGAAGTAGTAGAGTAAGAAAGGACAAAAGGTGAACAGAAGGAATGGTGGGGAGACCAGATGAAGGAAGGAATGACTGCTCTGGAATGTGGGCAGGAGGTGAGGAAGGAAGGTTCCTTCCCCACTGGTAAGAGTGGCGTCCAGACAAAAATACACTATTGTGAATTTTGATGTTCAAATTTTATTGACTTTTGTTTATCAACAAAACTTTCTTTAAATGGCACAAAATAACAACAACAGTAACAAAAAATGTAGAAACCTATAATTCCCAGAGAAGATGTTAGGCATTATGCTTTCTGACAAGATAATTTCCTAGTTGATTACATTTGACAGATAATATTAAGAGAAAGTTAATTTAGAGAAAGCTAAAGAAATATTGATTTGAAAAGTCATGTGAGTTAGCCATTCTGACAGCCTCTAATCTGATCTAATAAATTAATTTAAAAAGGAAGAGATTGACAGTTTCATTTGAAACAGTCTTGAGAAATTTGTGTGACTTGGACAATCTACTGCAGAAGGGAACAATCTGCATATAAACAGTATTTATTGATGAGGATTTCATTAGCCTGTATTTGCAAAAGTAAAATATGTCTTTCAATCAATGGAGTAGTCACCAGGTCAGAAAACTAATAAAAATGGTCCAGGTTACCACCACTTTCTACTCTACTAACTTCACAACGAATGAAAATAGCATGCAATGATATTAGAAATATGTAGTCCATGAGATACTAGATTTACATTCAGTAAACATTTCAGTTATACCTACTTAAGTGGAAACATTAATTCTGACTCCTTAGATTCACCGGATGCCTCCATCTCTCAAAATTCAGCTGCTTGCTTCCCTGCAGCCATTGCCCCAGCTCATCAACTTTGCTCCGACCACAGGACTCTGACTTGCCTCCTGGCCTGAGAGAGGCCACTGTGCACCCTGCCTCAGCAGGGGACCAGCTGTATGTATCTGGGGTCTCGCTTCCATGTCACTTCAATATTTAGATGACTACGTGGGGAGTTGAAGGGGAGACTGGCTTTTTGAGAAACTGTCAAGTACGTCAAATATTCCAGTCTGGAAAAGCAGAGAAGTTAACTCCAATGGGACAAATATTGACTAGTAAAAATATATGAGAGGGAGGCTGCCAGGTAGATTCATCTCTTCTCCTTCATCCCCCAAAGAGGACTTTTCTTGGGCGTGATTTCTCTGTACCGTCCATTTAGAGATGCCCTTCCTAGGTGAGGGAACTCACGAGATGAGCAGCAGGTTCTGTATCTCATTGCAAAGTGATGGCCGGCGTGTTACTCTATCACCTTGTATTTCTTTTCCTTCACTCTCATGGGACTGCACCTTCTAGATAAAGTAATAGCTTTTACTCCTTCCCTTGAGCTCTGTTTTCTATGGGAATTAGGCTAAGAAAACAACTAATTGAGTAAGACACAATAATTTAAGGATTAATAATTTATATCCCCATTGCTCCAACCTTCCACACACAATGAGAAATGCAGGGAAATGTAAACTGGAATTAGAACAAAGAAAATTGCTCTGTGTCTCAGATTATGGTGATTAGATTATAATGATTTATAGGCAAGGCTTTGGAGTATATGCAAAAATAATAGAAGGATTGTATTCGCAGGTAACAAACAAAACTTAAGATTTGGAATTGAAATTTAAGATTTGGAAATGAAAAATAAGGTCTATGTTTTTCACAACGGTGAGCTTACAATATTAGATGCCTGGAAAACAAGTCAATGTAATATATAAAATGTTTTATTTCCTTTAAGTCATACTATTTTTTACCTTTATTTTCTTTTCCTTTTTAAAATTTTATTTTGTTTTATTATTTAAGGGTTTTTTTAAATTGTAGTATGGTGGACACATAATGTTACATTAGTTTCAAGTGTATGACTCACTGATTCAGCAAGTCTATATGTTATGATATCCTCACCATAAGTGTAGCTACCATCTATCACCAAACAATGCTATCATAATACCATAGACCATATTCCCTGTATTGTACCTTTTATTCCTGTGACTAATTCAGTCCATAATGGAAAGCCTGTATCTCCCACTTTCCCTCATCCATTTTGCCTGTCCTATACACTGGTTTCTCTTCAGATCGTATAAATCTTTCGCCTTTTACCATTTTGCCCGTCCTCTCACACACTTCCCCTCTGGCAATCATCAGATTGTTCTCTGTATTTATGGATCTGTTTCTATCTTTTGTTTGTTTGTTTTTAGATTCCACATATAAGTAAAATTATATAATATTTGTCTTTCTCTGTCTGACTTATTTCACTTAGTATAATACCCTTTAGGTCCATCCACATTGTCGAAAATGGCAACATCTCATTATTTTTTATGACTGAGTAATATTCCATTTTGCATATACCACATCTTTACCCATTCACCTATCAATGCATACTTGGTTTGCTTCCATATCTCGGCTATTATAAATAATGCTGCAGTAAACATAGAGGTGCATGTATCTTTTCAAATTAGTTTTTGTTTGCTTGTTTTCTTTGAGTAACTACCCAGTCATGAACTTACTGGATCATATGTTATTTCCAAGTTTTTGAGGAACTCCATACTGTTTTCCCCAGTGACTACACCAATTTATTTCCACCAACAGTGCACAGGGGTTCTTTTTTCTCCACATCATCAGCAACATTTATTTCTTGTCTTTTTGACTGTAGCCGTTCTGACAGGTGTCAGGTGATATCTCATTGTGGTTTTGATCTGCATTTCCCTGATGATTAGTGAAGCTGAGCATTGTTTCATGTGTCTGCTGGCCGGCAAAGGAAACCATCAATAAAATGAAAAGGCAACCTACAAAACGGGAGAAGATATTTGCAAATGATATATCCAATATGGGGTTAATATCCACAACATAAAAAGAACTTATACAACTCAACGCCAAAAAATAAAACAAAACAAACAACAACAAAAAACAAAGAATCAGTTTGATTAAAAAATGGGTAGAGGACCTTAATAGACATTTTTCCAAAGAAGACATACAGATGGCCGACAAACACATGAAAAGATATTCAACGTCACTAATCATCAGGGAAATGCAAATCGAAACTACAATGAAATATTACCTTTTTCCTTTGATTCCAAATCTGGGTCTTTATTCTCAGAATTAGGGCCAAAGATTGGAATTGTTCCCAGTTCTTTTTTTTTCAATTTAGCACTCTAATTTTGTGTCGTGTTCAAAGGTACTTTCTACTGCAACCTAAACAATATTCTGGATTTGAATTTACAATATATAGTTTATTGAATGACAGCCCTAGAATGGTGAAAGGATAAAACTGGATTACTTAGTTACTGTTCTCCAGCAATATGTTTTTTCAATGAATTCAGTATTCTTTGTATAGACATTAAAAATTGAAAATAAAAATACTATAAAAAAAGTCAATGAATGCTGCAAGCATGAAAGAGCACAGAACCAAAAACTTATGTTTTTTGTTCATTCAACCCTGTGTCCAGTGAAAGCACCAGAATGTACATTTTAGAGATGAAAATGGTCCATGGCTAAGGAGCATAAATATCTAATTCTGGAAAAAGGCTCAGTATATGATTATTTACATTTCCTCTTATGTCTCGAAACACCCTGAGGAATAGTGACCTGAACATTGAAATAATTTGATAAAAATGTATTTATAGGCAAAAATCTTCACAGTTCAATGCTAATAAAAACACTAATTTGAAATCTGATTTTTTTTAAGATTTTATTTATTTATTTGACAGAGAGAGACACAGCAAGAGAGGGAACACAAGCAGAGGGAGTGGAGGAGGGAGAAGCAGGCTTCCCGCTGAGCAGGGAGCCCGATGCCAGGCTTGATCCCAGGACCCTGGGATCATGACCTGAGCCGAAGGCAGATGCTTAATGACTGAGCCACCCAGGCGCCCCTGAAATCTGATTTTTATAAAATGTGCATACACATCCTGTGTAAAAAAATATGTCAAAATGAGTTATCAGGAGTGGCAGAAATATGTATTATATTTATTTTATCCTTTATTCATATCTGTAGTTTCTAAATTTCATATAACTGACCTATTTTCCTCATGTTGTTAGGTATTTTATGCAGTTCTCCCTTTGCTTAGCAACAATTGTGTCACTGAGGTTCTCATAACAATCAAATCTGCAATGGGTATGCAGAATAAACTTTAAAAGATCATAGAAATGGTGCAATGTATTCAAACATCCCCACACAAATTGGCAGGGGAGTGTTAGTGTGAAGAAAAATCATATATGGTTTGCCAAAGAACTAGTATAAAAACTGACTAAAAAAAGAAAATTGCTGTGTGAGGCAGATAACTCTATATTATTCATTTCCTTTATTCCTTCTAAAGCTTTTTTTCTCCCTTCTGATGACTATATAGATAAAAGGCCTAAAAGTATGAATATGAGGAAAGAAATATAAAATCGTAATTATGAGAGGAGATAAATGTTCTAAATTCCACATATCATGAACCTTAGCAACCTCAGAGTCCTCTAAAAAATCAATACAATAGTGCTCTTATGGCTAAGATTTCACCATGCTATCTCCCTGAATAAGCCTTTTAGTAATTTTAAAATGAATTCCAGAAAGTTTAATATGTCAAAATAATTGAAAATAATTTGAAATAATTAATTGTCCTTAATGAGGATCTTTTCACTCAATAAAACTGTTATGTCCCGTGAAACTGCATAGTCCAAACACGGCGGCACGTTCATCAGGATCAGAGTAGGGACTGTCATTGTACTTCTGGTGGCTGATGTGCCAGGAAATAGTCAGTACAGCCTACTTTGGAGGGGGACTTCTGTAAAACTGGGCAAAACAATGAACAAAGATTAATCCTGAAGAGAGAGAATAAGGAGTACAGTGGCACTGGGCTTGGAAGGGGGGAAAAGAAAACAGAAGATAGAATTGTTGAGAACAAATTCTCAATGTGGAAAGGGTTAAAAAAATTAGCACAGTCCTGAATCTGAGTGTGGGTGGAAGAGATGGGATTGAGGTAAGTGGTATAAAAGGGAAAGATAATAATCCTTAACTAAAACACGATCTATAGTACAAAGAAATATTTGAGAGGAGAGACTGAGAAAAGTCAGAATGTATTAAAAAAAAAAAAAAAGCCTAGTCCTCGAAGATTGATAAATAACCTTTAAAGAGTAGGATCTCCTAGGAAGGTTACACTATTCTTCATAGGGGGTCATGAAAAAGATTTTGAGCAACTGTTTAAAATGTTCAAGTGTTATTCTGTCAAAGCACAAGATAAGTACCAAAAAGAATACAAATGATAAGTGTTTTTCTCTATGAATTTTTAAAAAGTGAATAAACACATGTAACCAGATAAAGGGGTAGAAATTAGCAGCACCCCAGAAAGTCTCCTTACACCTCCGTTCAGTCACTAGTTGCCCCCCATTTCTCATTACTTGTTTTCATGAATCAGATTGCCTATTTTTGAACTTCACACAAATGTAAGAACACAGTGTAAGGACTCTAGATGTGTGACTGGAATCTTTTGCTCACCATGATGTTCATGAAATTTATTCATTTTTTTCTCCTACAGTGCTAGACTGGATATTCTTGTTGATACAAAATGTCTACTTTATGCATATTTCACATTTTATCCATTCTATGTGTTGCACATTTGATTTTTTTTTCCATTTTCAACCAATATGAACAGAGCAGTTGCAAACACTTTTGTACAAGTACATTTTTTGTAGCGGTTCTGTTAGGTATGTACCTAAGATAGATATGTTCATCTTTAGTAGAAACTGTCAAGTATTTTTCCAAACGGTTTGTGCCATTTTACACTATCAGCAGTACATAAGTGTTCTAGTTGCTTCACCAGCCAATTCATGATGAATTTAGACATTCCAATGGGTGTGTAGTGATACCGCCATGTGGTTTTTAATTAGCATGCCTGTGATGTCCAATGAACTGATCACATTTCAAATACTTTTGATTATTTGCTTACCCTCTTTTGTCAAGGGAGTCCTCAAATTGTTTTGCCCTTTGGTTTCTTGGATTGTCTTTCATTCTCTGATTTGTAGTTTTCACATAAGCTTAAAAAGTCCTTTCTTTGAATGTGTACTTAAATATTTTGCCTTGTCTTAATAACAGTGAACAGGGAGACTTAGTTTATGAAGTCTGATTTGTCTATTTCTTCTGTCATTTTTTGAGTCTTTTTGAAAGAAACAGTTCCACATCTCAACACAAGGAAAACAAATGCCTATGTTTTCTTATTAATGTTTTCTTGTTTTATTTTCACACTTAGATCTATGAAATTTATATTTGTATATTGCATTAAATAAGAAATATTCATGTTCTCCCACATGAATATACAGTTGATCCAAAGGTATTTAATGAAAGGTCGTGTTTTTTCCACTGTAACACAGTATCATCCTTGTCATAAATTAGGTAACCACATATACGTGGACCTATTTCTGGACTCTATATTTTGTTTAATCGGTTTATTCATCTATCCCTGTGCTAATACAATACTCTCCTAATAAATGTACTTTTGTAATTACATATTGTCTTAAGTGGTAAAACATATGAATAATAATTAGTCAAGAATCATCAATGGATGCAAAAATCAGTGAATAAAAGTTTGAGGAGTAAGAGACTACTTATAGTCCCAAAGTATTTTCCCCAAAAAATAATTAGGACTTACAAGGGGGAAAAGGAATGGTATCTTTAAAAATTGAGAAACTGGGAAGACATCACCTTAACAAAGTGATAAAAGTTCACATTACCAGTGGGGCGCCTGGGTGGCTCAGTCGTTAAGCGTCTGACTTCGGCTCAGGTCATGATCTCAGGCTCCTGGGATCGAGCCCCGCATCAGGCTCCCTGCCCCGCGGGAAGCCTGCTTCTCCCTCTCCCACTCCCCCTGCTTGTGTTCCCTCTCTCGCTGTGTCTCTCTCTGTCAAATAAATAAATAAAATCTTTAAAAAAAAATAAAAAATAAATAAAAGTTCACATTACCAGTAACTGCACAAAGCGACTTTATGTAACTTCCAATATAATGCACAGAAAAAAACAATTTCTGCCAAAAATGCATAACCTGGGATTAATCATGAGAAAATATCACACACACTCAATGGAGAGAAAGTCTACAAACAACTAGCCTATACTCTTCAAAAATGCCCATATCACCAAAGACAAACAAAGTCGTGGAACTGTTCCACGTTAAAAGCAACACATAATCCAGGGTTTTCTTTTGCTCTGAAGAACATACAGGATACCTTCAACATACTACAGGTTTGGTTCCAAACAACTGCAATCGCAACTATCACAATAAAGTGAGTTAAATATTTTTTTTTGTTCCCCAGTACATATAAAAATTATGTTTACATTATAATGTAGTCTATGAAGTGTGCCATAGCATTATGTTTAAAAAAATATTTACTTTAAATAAAAAAAATAACTTTTTGTTGTTGTTGTTAACCATTATCTGAGCTTTCAGAAAGTCATAATCACTGGTTACAGATCAATGTAACAATAATAATGAAAAGTTTGAAATATTGTGAAAATTACCAAAATGTGACTCAGAGTGTAAAGTGAGCAAAAGCAAATGTTGGAAAAATGCTGCTGATAGATTTGTTTGTTGCAGGGTTGCCATAAATCTTTAAGCAGAGTGATATAAAATGATTTAATGCCTGTAGTAAGAAAATGGAGAGTCTAAGGTTAAGATGGTGGCAAAGGAAGACTCTGAACACACTTCTTCCCATGAACACAACAAATTTACAGCTAATAATAATTGGAATAATTTCCTCTGAAAAAAGTCCTAAAGACTAGATGAATAGCACCTCCAAAAGTTGGGACTTTCTCTGTGGATTAAAACTCTGGCAGGCACCATTTTTCCAATATCATTTTACCTCGCTAGCGCTGGCACTAATGAACACCATTTTGGCGACCTCTCTGACCTGCTAATGAAGTTGGGTGTGTCCCCATTCCCCATACAGCAGCCACACTATAGCCATTCAGGAATACTCTACCTGGGAAGGTTATTATTCAGAATAGAAGAGATAAAGAGCTTTCCAGACAAGCAAAAGCTAACCGAATTCATCAGCACTAAAATGGCCTTACAAGAAACATTAAAGGGGCTTTTTTAGCTGAAAATAATTGGCACTAATAAAAGATTTTAAAAAATGAAAATATAAAAATCTCACTGGAAAAGGTGGATGTATAGTAAAAGTAGTGTATTCATCCCTTATAAAACTAGTATGAAGGTCAAAAGACAAAAGCAGTAAAATTAACTAAAACTATGATAATTAGTTAAGGGTACATGAAATAAAAAGATGTAAAATGTGGGGGAAACACTAAAAGTGTAGTTTTGGTGTGTATCAAATTTAAGTTGCTATCAACTTAAAATAACCGTTCTATGCACAGGATGGCATATGTGAACCTCACAGTAACCACAAAGCAAAAACTCATAGTAATTTTACAAAAGAAAATAAGAAAGGAATTTGAGTAAACACTAGAGAAAGTTATAAGCCAGTAAAGAAAGTTATATCTTTAAAAAGAAAAAAAAGAAAGAAACAGAGAGGAACTACAAAACATCCCAAAAACAGTTAACAAAATGTTTGCAAATACATACCTATCAATAAATATTTAAATGTATGGGGATTAAGGAGTGCACTTGTCTGATGAGCACCAGGTGTTGTATGGAAGTGTTGAATCACTATATTGTACACCTGAAACAAATATTACACTGTATGTTAACATACTGGAATTTAAATACAAACTTTAAAAAAAATCAATAAGCAAATATTGGCCTTAAATGACACATTAGACCTATTGGACTTAATAGATACATTCAGAATATTCTATCCAAAAGTAGCAGAATACATATTTTTCTCAAGTGCACATGGAACATTCTCTGAGATATATCACATGACAGGCCACAAAACAAGTCTCAATTCAAAAGGACTGAAATCATATCAAGTATCTTTTTTGACCAAAATGATATTAAAACCAGAAATGAATTACAAAACAACGATAAC
Organism: Halichoerus grypus; assembly: GCF_964656455.1. Lineage (NCBI taxonomy): Eukaryota > Metazoa > Chordata > Mammalia > Carnivora > Phocidae > Halichoerus > Halichoerus grypus. The sequence goes on along the minus strand of NW_027555081.1, from coordinate 35,058 downwards.
AACAACAACAAACTGGGAAAAAAGCACAAAAATGTGGAGATTAAACACATGCTACTGAATGGCCAATGGCTAATTGAAGAAATCAGAAGAGGAATAAAATAAAATACTTAGTAACAGATAAAAACAGAAATAGACAATATATGACTACCTCAAAAACAAGAATATCTCAAATAAACAATGTAACTTTACACCTAAAGGATCTAGAAAAGGTAGAACAAACAAAACCTAATGTTAGTAGAAGGAAATAAAAAAGATCAGAGTGAACATAGAGACAAAAACAAAAACAAAAGGAAGGAAGGAAGGAAGGAAGGAAGGAAGGAAAGAAAGAAAGGAAAGAAAGAAAGAAAGGAAGAAAGAAAGAAAGAAAGAAAGAAAGAAAGAAAGAAAGAAAGAAAGAAAGAAAGAAAGGTCAATGAAAATAGAGCTGGTTTTTTGAAAATATAAACAAAATTCACAAATCTGTAGCTAGAAAAAACAGAGACCGGGGTGGGGGGGGCTCAAATAAATAAAATCACAAATGAAAGAGAAGTGACAACTGATACCACAGAAATACAAACAATTATGAAACTACTACAAACAGTTATACACCAACAAACTGGACAACTTAGACAAAATGGATAAATTTCTAGAAACACAGTCTTTCAAGACTGATTCATGAAGAAATAGAAAATCTAAATAGATCAATTACTAGTAGGGAGATTGAATCAGTGATCAAAGACCTCCCAACAAGTAAAAGTCCAAGACCATCACTGGTGAATTTTACCAATCATTGAAAGATTTAATACCTATCCTTTTGAAACTCTTCCAAAACAAAAACAAAAACAAAACAAAACAAAAAATGAAGAGGAGGGTATGCTTCCAAATTCATTTTATGAAGCCATTTTACCATGATACCAAAACCAGATCAGACACTACTGAAAAAGTAAATTACAGGCCAATATCCCAGATGAACAACAAAGTATTAACAAACCAAACTCAACAATACATGAAAAGGATCTTACACCATGATCAAATGGGATTTATTACAGAGATGCAAGGATAATTCAACATCTGTAAGTCAATATGATACACCACATTAACAAAATAAAGGATAAAAATCATATGATTATCTCCATAAATTCAGAGAAAGCACTTGGCAAAATTTAACATCCATTTATGAGAAAAACGTTCAACAAATTGGGTACAAAGGGAATATATGTCAATATAATAAAGGCCATATATGACAAACCCACAGATAATATACATAGATAATGTCAGATCAGGAACAAGACAAGAATGCCCACTTTCCCCACTTTTCTTCAACATAGTATTTGAAGTTGTAGCTAGAGCAATTAGACAGGAAAAGAAATGACAGACATCCAAATTGGAAAGAAAGAAACAAAAGTGTCACTATCTGCAGCTGAAACAATATTTCCAAAAACCAAAAGAGATAATAAATGAATTCATTAAACCAAAAAAAAAAAAGAATGCAACAAAATTTTTTGTGTGTGTTTCTATAGACCAATAACAAACTATCAGAAAGAAAAATCAAGAAAACAATTTCATTTACAATTGTATTAAAAAGAATAAAATACCTAGGATAAATTTAACCAAGGAGGGGAAAGACCTGTAAACTGAAAACTACAAGAATTTGACAAAGGAATTTGAAAATGATGTAAATAAATGTACGGCAAAAATTAATATTATTAAAATGATCATACTACCCAAAGCAATCTTCGGATTTGATGCAATCCTATCAAAACTGCAATAACATTCTTTTCTCAAAACTAGAACAAATAATTTAAAAATATTTATGGAAACACAAAAGACCCCTAAATAGCCAAAGCCATTTTGAAAAAGAAGAAGAAAGCCAGAGGTATTACCCGCTCTGACTTCAAACTATACTGCAAAGCTATGGGAATCAAAACAGTATGGTATTGGTATAAAAACAGACACATAGGTCAATGGAACAGAATAGAGAGCCCAGAAATAAACCCACAATTTCATAGTCAATTAATTTACAACAAAGGAGGCAAGAATATACACTGGGGAAAAGACAGTCTCTTCAATAAATGGTGTTGAGAAAACTGGACAGCTGCATGAAAAGAATGAAACTAGAATACTATCTCACAAATTACACAAAAATTAATTCAAAATAGATTAAAGATTTGAATGTCAGACCAGAAACCATAAAACTCCTAGATGAAAACTCAGCAGGAAGCTCCTTGACATTAGTCTTACTCATATATAGATAGATAGATGGATAGATAGATAGATAGATAGATAGATAGATGATAGATTTTTTTGCATCTGACTCCAAAGGTAAAAGCAACAAAAGCAAAAATAAACAAATTAAACTACATAAAACTAAAATCCTCTGCACAGTGAAGGAAATGATCAACGAAATTAAATGGTAACATTGTAAATGAAAGATATTTTCAAATCATATGATCTAGCAATTCTCCTTTTGGGTATTTATCCAAGGACAACAAAAACACTAATTCAGAAGATATAAACACCTCTATGTTCATTGCAGCATTATTTATAATAGCCAAGATATGGAAACAACCCAATTGTCTATTCATTTTTATCCACAAACGAATGGATAAAAAGATGTGGTATATATATGTAATGGAATATTACTCAGCCACTAAAGAATGAAATCTCGCCGTGTGCAACAACATGAAGTAACTTGAGAGTATCATGCTAAGTGAAATAAGTCAGACAGAAAGATAAATACCACATAATTTTACTTGTAAGTGGAATCTAAACAAATAAAACAAAACAAAATCCAGACTCATAGATACAAAGAACAGAGTGGTGGTTGCTGGGGCAGGGATAGGGGGCAAAAATGGGTAAAGGGGATCAAGAGGTACAAACTTCCAGGTATAAAGTAAATAAATCATGGGTATGTAATGTACAGCATAGGAAATGCAGTCAGTAATATTGTATCAGCTTTATATAATGATAGATGATAACTAGATTTATTGTGATCAGTTCACAATGCATACCAATGTCAAATCATTTTGCTGTACACATGACACTAATATAATATGGTATACCATTATAATTCAATAAAAAAAGCAAACGTGATAGGAAATTGGTGAAATACGAGTAAGGATGTCACATTAGAAAATAATATTGAATAAGAATTAATTTCTTGATTTTGATAATCTAGCTGTGGGTATTTATGAGAATGTTGTTTTTACACAATACACACTGAAGTTTTTAGTTATAAAGAGGCATCCTGTTTGCAAGATACTCTGAAATTATTAAAAAATAAAGTATCAGTACATAGCATGGAGAAAGGTATCAAACAACTAAGTTGTTGACATTTGGGGAATTTGGTGAAGAGTTTTGGGGAATTCTTTGTACTACACTTGCAAATGTTCAGTAAGTCTGAATTTATATCAAAATAAAAAATGAAAAAAAAAGTTTCTTTTTCATTATCATTTTTCTGATATTCAGGTACCCAGTGTTCCCATGATCACCAAGGAGTCAGTCAAGACATGATCAATATAGTCCACATAATTAGTCTTTGAATCTGTATGATTTTATATTTTTAAAAACTAAGCCTTTAATTTATTTAACATGAAGCAGATACTGTGGAGGTTTTCAGAGTTTTGTATTTTTATTTCTGTCTCAAAGAGACTGTAGGTAGGATTTGAGATAAACAGAACCAGAGACAGAGTCAGCCAAGTACTCTCAGTAAATCTGTTCTCTACAAAAGAACACCTGTCAGCCAATAAGAAGATTTAGGATATCAATTTAGGCTCAGACACTAATGAATGATTTATAGGCAAATAACTTCTCATATTTGTTACCCTGTGTATAAAACAATGTTATTAGACTCATCAAATTCTAAAACACCTTTACTTTTTCTAGAACTGTTTTTCAGATGAGGAGAATACAAGAGGCAAAAATGACAGAGACTTTGAGACTGGTCCACATTTAATGCTCTTTCTCAAATAACAAAGTTAATAGAAAGGTTTTAGAAAGAAAGATGGCAGTTTTTTTTTTTTTTTTAAGATTTATTTATTTGTTTTAGAGAGGGGGAGAATCTTCAAGCAGACCCCCACTGAGCGCCGAGTCTGTCCTGGGCTAGATTCCATAACCCATGAGATCATGACCTGAGCCGAAACCAAGTCAGACCTTCACCTACTGAGCCAGCCAGGGGCCCCAGAAAGATGGCAGTTTTAAAATTTAAATGATAGTAAGAGTTCAATGCTCACATATATATATATATATATATATATATATATATATATATATATATGATGTGTGTATATATGAATATACATATATATATTCAATATCTAATGATATATTTAAGCACATAAAAATACAAGTAAAGGATCTGAGAGAGAAACCTGGGAGTTTCTCTTAAATAAAATACTAATAATAGCTAATGTTCTGATTTCCTTTCTTTCAGGAACTCACTTCATGAAATTCTATGGATTTACTTACTCACTGCAGTTTTATTTTGTCAATATGTTAGAAATCTCTAAAGTGTTAAGCTATGATGATTCTGTGGTTTATTACAAGAGTCTGAAGATGTCATTGATCATTTAAAGTAATGATGGTGGAGGCTCCGTAGCTCAGGGGTTAGAGCACTGGTCTCGTAAAGTAATGATGGTGGAAAATAGGAAATTATTTCAAATAGCGTATTGTTCAACATCGTTTATTTAAATTCTGGGTTTAATGGTTTTTCTACTCATATCTAAGCTAATATTATAAAGATTCATTACCTGAACATGGCTTTCATGTTTTGTTTCCTTTGTGGTCTTATATAATTTCAAACAAAATTGACCTTTGGTTTCATAGGAAAAAAAAAAAAAAAACACTTTCTGTATGATGAAATTTCAGTGTTTCTGGGAAAATGGCTTAAAATGAGAACATTATGTTTTATGAAATTATTCAAATTGAAATGCTTCCAATCTAATATTTTTTGATTTATGGGAGAGGTTTATGTTTTCTTCTTTTTAAACTAAATCTCGTCTAGTGATAATTGAAACCCAATGGAGGATCAGGATTAGATAAAGGATCTAATGTAAAAAGATAGTCCTATAGAGTGTGTCCCAAGGAGTGGGTATCTGTTTTGAGATTAGTGCATCAGCTTTGAGAAGATTTTGTTAAAATTGATATTCTGGAAAGGAAACATCTGAGTGTGGATTATTGCTCAGTTTCCTATAAAGTTCTCTCTTTTGTGTAAAAACAAAGTGTGTCAGGAACTGCAAAATGTCTGAGATTTTATTTAATTTGAAAGCTAAAAGGTTAGCCTGTCTCACTTGCATGGATTCTGCCACAAGATACAAGGCCCCGCAGTTTTAGACAACGGATTTTATTACTCATAACACTAACCATAGACAGAATACCAGCATTTTCACATGCCGGTAATCTGATCTCCAATTCTCGCAGGATGATATGAGAAGGACCAGGTGACATCCGTATAGGAGCTTCACTGCCTAATGAGAGGAAGCCTAAGCTTAGGAAACTGGAATCTTTTCCAAATCTGTCTGACCTTTGTTCTAGAAAGACACTGTTTCTATCACTGTATAAACACCCTTAAAAGAGAATACAAAATGCAGACAGTGCATGACCCTATAATGTGAGGGACCAGTGGAGAACTGTCCCTCAACACAGGGATATTGTAATGACAAAGAAAGAAAGAATCACATGTAAGGTCACTATTTTCTTCAAATTTCTATGTTGAGAAAAACTCCTTACACACTATATTTTCCCCCTTGATTTCTGAATCAATTTATCTCATTGCCTATTATGAAATTGGACTCAGAAAGGCTAAGGTAATACAGGTATATAAAGCCAAGATGCAACATGATCCCAGTTCTCAGTGTGCATTCTCTTAACCTCCAACTACGTGCTCCAATATGAATTCACTGCAGCCAAAACCTAACTCTGATAATGGATTCCTTTCTTAGTAAATGGCCTCACATCCTCTAGGCCACCAAGCCTGAATCTTGAGCAACATCTTAAATACATATTTTCCTTTTATTCTGCAGGTAAAAATTTATGCCACTTCTGTAACCATCTTTCCCATGCCACCATCTTGGTTCAGGCCTCCCTTATATCTAAAATGCACTTTTGTAAATAAATTTTATTTCGGGTGCTATCTTGCTTTAAGCCATCTTCAACATTTCAGAATTACACTTCTAAAAGAAAAACCAGGTCATGGCCCTGTGAAAATTGTTCTATATTGCCATTTATCTTAGGATAACTGAAGTTTATTTATGGCATATAGGCTCTTTACACACTTAATTAACTATCCTCATATCTCCTTATTTTCCTACACCCACCCATTGTCCTATTCATTCCTGCTTTCTTGCAGTTACCTAAGATGGCATGTTGATTTATACCTACTCCAGTGGCCACATACTGCTCCCTTTCTCTGAAACTACTTTCTATTTTCTCCCAAGTGAAATCTCAGTCCCCTTTTAATGTTCAGCCATGTGGCTGCCTTCCTTGAAGAGTCTGTACTCAGTTCAAGCAGGGTTTATTATTTTCTTATTGATGCCATAACCACATTTTCTACATAAATCTAGCACAGGAGTTATTATACTATTATGAATCCATAGATACCTGTAACTATCTACTAAAAGTTATAGAGACTCCTATATCCACCTACACATTTACGTACAAAGGTTTGTGTATGAGTTAGGAGCTTGAAACACAAGACCTCCAGATTATGAATACCTAACATCCAACGGATCTCATACTCTTTTCTGCAATTGAGGATTTGCATGTTAATCTTGTAATTTGCTTGAAAGTTTCAATATTTTACTTCTTTAAGGTGTCATGAAGAACTACCCTGTCCTCAAAGAGCTGGTTTTCCTACATAAAATCAATGATATCATCAGAGATTCTTAGAAATATATTGTTCAAGTATCTTCGATGATATTAAAAGTTTTAGTAACTTCAAAAAGACTTCTTGAATTCTCAAAGTAGACTACATTCAAAGATGGTAAGCATATTTAGAAGTTAACATTTGTCAAATTTTATTATAGGCCAATTACTCTCATAAGAGTTTTACATATATGCATGAATTCAATCATCAAGAAAATGATATTAAGTAGCTGTTGTTATTAATTTCATTTTAAGAGAGAAAACATGGTTGACAAGTGGCAGAGTTAAGATTTGAAATTAGGAGGTATGATTGAGGACCCTACTTGAATATATTGTATTTGTCTCATCCAATTATATTATGTATACAAAAGTGAATTCTTTTTTCTCCAAAAATAATAATAATAAATTAAACTGGGACGCCTGGGTGGCTCAGTCACCAAGCGTTTGCCTTCAGCTCAGGTCATGATCCCAGGGTCCTGGGATCAAGCCCCACATCGGGCTCCCTGCTCCGCGGGAAGCCTGCTTCTCCCTCTCCCACTCCTTCTGCTTGTGTTCCCTCTATTGGGGTGTCTCTCTCTGTCAAATAAATAAATAAAATCTTTAAAAAAAATTAAACTACTTGGAGGAGGAGAAGAACCATGAGAGACGATGGACTCTGAAAAACAAACTGAGGGTTCTAGAGGGGAGGGGGATGGGAGGATGGGTTAGCCTGGTGATGGGTATTGAGGAGGGCACGTTCTGCATGGAGCACTGGGTGTTCTGCACAAACAATGAATCATGGAACACTATATCTAAAACTAATGATGTAATGTATGGGGATTAACATAATAAAAAAAAATGAAAAAAAAATTAAACTACTTAACTGAAACAAAACAAATCAGACCAATCCTTAAAATCCAAATTGAAGTATTACTAAGATTATGTATATACTGGGGTACAAAATGATCTGGAAAGAGAAGTATTCTATATTGAAAGTTATTTTTTCTAGAAGCTACTTTATTTTCAAATTTAAAAATATTATTGAATTGAGTCTCTGTTTATTCAACTATCTATTAACAGATTGATAATTAAAAATTTTATTGTGTGACTGGAGTTAAAGTCACATAATAATTCTGACAATGCTTGCCCCAAATCATCTGTTGTTGAGAAAAAAAAAATCATTACTAGTATAAATTATGTGATTTCTAAAAAGCATACTTTCATAACACCTCATACTTAAAGAGCTACATGTATTCATGTGTCAAAACAGAAAGGTATATTGGGGGCGCCTGGCTGGGTCAGTTGGTAGAGCATCTTACTCTTGATGTAGAAGTTGTGAGTTCAAGCCCCACTTTGGATGTAGAGATTATGTTAAAAAAAAAAAAAGCCATATTGTTTATTTTCTGTTGTTGATTTATTTGTTGTGTGGCTAAGGCCATTCAGCAGTAGCATGAGACTCCTGGAGTACTTATTGTCCCAAGAGTTATTATCAGGGGATGGCCTCTTTATGTACTCAATTCATTTTCAGAAAACCATAAGTTACTTGTCACAGATGAGAACTTTCAATAGCTTTTTCTTGCCATGAATGGTATAGTAAATTAAATATTTATATGTACAACCACTTTAGCATGTTTTAAAATCGTATATTCTGATCAAAAAAAGTAATTTTAGAAAATATAGACAAAAGAAAGGAGAAATATCACTCTGATAATTACCTTACTCAAAATGATAATTCCTACACTCAAGATTATTACTGCAAACATTTTGGTGTATTCTGTTTATATAGCACATTCATACACACACAAACACACACACACACACACACACACACACTCGATCTGTCACAAAATTAGAAGGATTTTGAAGCCTGTAGTTTTGCTTATTAATTTAAGAGCATATTCATTATCTCATTAATAATTGTTTCATTAACTACTTCATTAACCATTTAAAATATAATTAATGTCTATATAATATTATATTGTATGATTATACTATAATTAATTTAAACACACTCTATTAGGAATTGTTCATTTTTGCTATTTTCCTATTAGAATACAAATGCTATCTCAGGCATATAACAGGATGAAATTTCTATCTTATATAAACATGAGCCATTTTATTTAAGATATCTAGAATCTTCCTTGTTAAAGAAAAAAACTACATAATTTTCTTAATAAGATTTTGCCTATAATTCTAGTAGTAGTGCGATTTTTTTCCCCTATAATACCAAGAGCAGCAATGTAAAATCCTGAATCCCAAATGAAGAAAAGTATTCTCTAGCCTCTGAAAATGAAATTGCATAGAATTTCCATTGCATATAGAACCTTTTCTAGGGTTTTGTTGAATTTAAAGTACTTCTGCCTCTGAGGTCTACCTTATACACTTTGAATGAGTCTATAACTTATCCACTCTTTAAGTTGGGCAAACATACTTTTAAAACCTATGCATATGCTATCCAACTTTCTTAAACATTCATTGACTATTACACTAGTATTTCTGCTGCCAGATCAAGGGCATACTGACAAATGTCAGACAAGATCCCTGCCTTCAAGGGGGTTTTATTTTAGTTGTAATATATGGTGATAGTAAGAAGACATGGAAAAACATCTATGAGACCAAGTAGAATAGAATGGAAATGAGTTTCACAACTGAGGCATAGAAAACATGTTATGGGAACTAAGAGGACAAAAAATTGTATTTACTCTTCAACGGAATATTTCTACCAAAATAAGTGAAAACATAGAATTCCTATATTCAAGTTATTTTCTTGATTTTAGAATAATTCAAGAACTATACCATGAAAACACAAAACACTCTAATACTAACATGTAGTATTTGGTCAAGTTTTCATAATTAACCCTGCTATGGACTGAGAAGTGTACAGTTAGGGGTAAGAATGTAGAGTTTTTTGTTTTGTTTTGTTTTGTTTTTTTGATGCTTCAAAATACTATTCATCAAATAAATTGCAGTCGTACATTTATTTATTTTTTTTTTAACCTGGAACAACAGACACATCTAGTTGGAAGAAGTCTTTCAGAGCACTGGAGAAGTGGAGGGGTAGTGAATCTCCATCAGAAAGTAACAATTACTTAGGCCCCCTCCCTCCAAACCACAGCGCCCTAACAGAGGAGGGATGGATTCTGCAATCTTACGCACTTGCTTCTAATTGTGTCCCGTGTTCATCAACAGCATTTCATACTTAAGTGGACTGTGGAAGTTAGTTAAGGAAGATTCCTGAAATATGTATAAATGCCCAAAAAGATATTTAGACCACGTTAGATTCTATTCTCAAATCATCAGGCACAGTGTGTTTTCACTGATTTTTCTTTTCTTTTACCTCATCAGGATGACAGAATCACTTGGGACCTTTTTTAAACATGGTTAGGCCCCTTATCCACACTCTCTGAAGCTGAGTATTGAAGGCTACATCTTCTGGTTCCTACTCTTAGATGTTGTATAAGATGATCAAATTTTATATTTCACAGTTGAATTACTCCCATCCTGTCCTCAGAAGATCTGGTTTAAAAAGCCCAAAATTTATAGTACAAACAGTGCACTGTTTTGTACTTCCCTTAACTAAACCATGTGGATATAAACAGCAGTTGAAGTTGTACAATCATGAAATTTTATGTACCTAAAACATAGCCCTGAAATATGTGTATCAAAAACTTAGTAAATAGGATTTATATATTACATATATTATTAAAATCCATTTTGTTCACAATGGAGCATATCATCACTTTAAATCAACTGAATTGCCTTACATATTTACATGATAAGAATTACAGAATATTCTGTGATAGAAGATTTAAGTAAGTTGCAATCCTTAATTATCCATTACTTGGCTTTTTAATATCTTGTTGCCATTATAATCTTTGTGATATTTGCAATTATCCTTTAAGTGAAATTGCCCCATTAAATGTATGAACAAGTCAGGGTATTTTAAGTTGATTTGCCAAATATCTTCTTCAAACACTGTAACAACTTACACTAAAGATAATATCCTAGTGTGTGCTGTTTCTCACATGAATTGTAGATGAGTTTTTCTAAATAAGCTGAGATAGTATTAATTTTATCTTTGATAATTAATTAACAAAATTGTTGTTTTGGTGAGTTTAGAATTTCTTAATAAGATTTTTTTTTTCCATAGGACGGGCAATTATTTTGGTGCATTTACATTTGTGTCCATTGACTATTTTTACGATCGTGTTCGTCTTGTCCTCATTGATCTGTAATGCATCCAGATGTAATATACATGGTAATTAACTCTCTGTCATATATGTTCAATTATTTTTCCACCTGTTCTTCCACACAGTTTTGCATATGTGCATATCTAAAAGATAAAAGTTCAGAAAATCATTTTCCCTTTGAGTCTGTCTCAGTAACTTTCCTTTGTAGCGAAGTGGTGGCTTGAAGAGACTTTATTCTCTCCTTCTTTAGCATTTGTTTGGAAAAAGGTGTCATATTTCCACATCAGAGCCTGACATTTCTCCTAAAGTCATCGCTGTAAAGACACTGCCAGGTGTTTTCATGTGTTCATAATCTGTGCATCGTTGGCCTTTTATTTTCAGGCTACCATTCTTGTATGTCCTGAATAAGAAAATAAGGTGAATATAGAGATTTCACAGAAAATACACAAATTCTTTAGTGCTCACAACTGTGAAGATGCACCCGTAACGCATCCCCTGAATCACATCAGAGCATTTGGCCCAATATTATGGGGACTTTAATACGCATGTTACGAACCAACAAGCACTATGGCTCTCCAAAGGGTACTTTCACTTTGAAATTCACGACACTCTGCCTTTTAGTTTATAGGTGTCTCCAAGTCTTAAAGCTAATAATGCAGGTGCTCTCAGCTGGGTCTGCAGATGTCGAGAATTAGGACAAGCACACAGCAGGACACTTGCTTTCTCTTCTTCCTCAGAGAGAACCAAAGAGGTCATCAGGATCCGCACAGAAGTAGATTTAAAACCGCTGATGCCAGAATTCCATGAATTAAACACCGTATTGGAAGAGGGTATGGGTTGCTGCACTTTTAATGTTGGAGTCATTCTTCTTAATGGAATTGACTCACACTGAAAAAGATGTTTTTGGATATACCAGGTGCTGAATAGAACAATACAACACACTGACTCAATTGACTCTGTCCTTATGTGGCTTCTGCTTGCATCTGTCCTATTAACTATCTCTCTCCTTCCTTCCTTCCTTCCTTCCTTCCTTCCTTTTTATTTAATTAAAAAAAAATCATAAATGTACTTAATGTTAGCCATTGCTTTTAAAGACATAGAAATTTTAATCATGTTGAAGTTTAGGGATTAATCACATTTTAAAATGAATTATTTATACAATTTATCCATGATAGTTTTTGGAAATCATTCAGGAGATATTTAATGTAAAGTGTACCATCTTTTCATCTCCATCTATAAATTGTTAGGTTGATTTTTATAATGTCTAATTTAAGATTTTATGTTTTCCCCAAAATATCTCCAATTAAGGCATGCAGTCTTATAGGCTAACAAACAAGTACGTTCAGAGTTTTCCAGGCCCATGCAGTAGACGGATCCCTGGATTAGCAAAGCAGGATCCAGCTGGTGGTCCCAGATCTGTTCCGAAATGTCACATAATTAAACCTTAGCATGTCAGGGAACAAAACAGTAGGATTGACCTGAATGTGCTTTAACATTTCTAAAATGGAGATGTTAGTTTTCGGAAAAGGGGGCACTCTTGCCAAGCAGATTATTGGCGCCAGCAAGTGATATTCCTGGCTTCTCTCTAAGCAGATCATGAAAGGAGTATAGAAAGGACTAAATTGATTCCTCTAGCAGTTTTCTATAAGCAAAAATGTTGACGTAGGAAAAGCTTAATACCACGATTCCATCGTTCTTCTGTTATCGTTTTTCTCAAATGCATACAATTGCCTAAATCTGGGGAACCTCCCTCTGAGAAAACATACCTGGTTATACCCACCTGTAGTCTGACATAAGGTTTTACTGATCTGCTTCTTATAATCAAATTTTGCCTTTTTTGTCATTTTTTTCAACTTTTTTTCATATATATATGTGTGTGTGTATTTTTTTTTTTTAATTTGACAAGTTTCTACCCACAAGTAATAGCAGCATGATAGATTTTAACCAGTTTTCAAATAAAGAGTTGATAAAGTTTCCACTCTGTGGTGGATCAGTGCAAATGTCTGGAAACAATGGGCCTTTTCTGTTCTTCATTACCCCAACCTGGCAACCACATATCCTCTCAGGACATAATCTTGGTTTATCCTAAAAAGTAGGTAGGGAGGGCGCTGGGGGACTCAGTCGGTTAAGCGTCTGCCTTCGGCTCAGGTCATGATCCCAGGGTCAGTCTCTTTGCTCAGTGGGGAGTCTGCTTCTCCCTCTGCTCCTCCCCCCATCGTGCACTCACAATCGCTCTCTCTCTCTCTCTTTCTCGGTCTCGCTCTAAAATAAATAAATAAAATCTTAAAAAAAAAAAAAGAGTTAGGGACAAGACTCAAAGGGAAAGATCAGTTTTACTAAATCCATATCCAATTTCTGCTTCCAACCTTTCTGAAGCCATGCATCAAGGGAAGCAGGTGTTTCACCAATCACATACTATATCACGATTACACTACATTGCTGAAAATTATATCTGACATGTGCCCTACTCCTTACTCCAAAACAGACATTATCATATTCTCCTCAGGCCAGTTGGCTTCCAAGGAAACTGTGGGCGTCCTCCTTCATCTGCTCTTTCCCTTTATGGGGCTGCTTTCCAGTGTGCACTTGGGGGCTCCATGGACCTCTCTCAAAGGTGACTTGGTCTACAGCCATTGCTCTCCTTTCCGGAAGGTCTGTGGGAGGCGCTTGGACACATTTCACACCCGACCTGAACAACAAATCTGGGGTTCGCCCCAGTGATGTGTAGGCACATTTGGGTGGTAAGCCCTGATGTACGGTTTGATTATGGAGGAAAGAGTCAAAGCAGATATTTGTTCAACTTCTATAAAGCCAATGAGTCCCACGTGGTGATCTTAGTTTACTATGGGTCTACCCCAGAGTCTGGAAACAAATCCCCACTTAATTATGAGGTTTTGTCATATGTTCATGTATAGTTCTGTCTCCCATCAATCCCATTACATCAAGAATAAAACGCTGATAAATATGACTTTTTTTAAGGCTTTGGCTGCAGTTTAGTGTTTTTAAAGCATTTTTAGAAATAGCCCCAAGACACATTAAAAAAATAATTAAAACCAGTCATTATCGTTCAGACTACCCCCACCAAAATCCCAGGGTTTTATTATCAATATTTAAAAAGAGTCCTAGAAAAAAGTGTTCACGCACAGATATAGTAGGTAAAAATCCAGAAACTAATAAGTTGAAAATTGAGATAACTTTATATTTAAAAAGTGTATGAGAAATGAAACTTGAGGTACATAATTTGCTCAAGACCACCGGGAAGAAGACAGGAGTCCAATAAGCCTGGAGCAAGGATAGGTTTATTTGTCCCTCTAAGTCTGATGTGGGGGAAGGAGGTGTCTTTATAATTTGATCATAGCAGTTGTTTTGAATGTATATGGCACACTCTTTGCTTATCCCTATTTTTAAGCTTAAATTGTGCCATGAACTTAAATCATTTTGCCACATGATTCCTGTGAGAAGGAGGCAAACACAGTAACTTAACTGTACTTAGAAATTCAGTAAGAAGTATTGCAAGAAAAATTTGGAAAGATGAGATATCCTGTGTAAGGCTCCAAGCCAATAAATTGTCTATTACCTGGTGTGGCTTCACTGCCTTTCAGAGGAAAGAAGACTCCAGTTTTTTTTCACCTTGATTTTATCTTCAGACTTTGACCAGATCTAAAATGGAAGTCAAAGGGAAAGATGTGAAAGGAATAAGCAGCAGTTTCTTGCTCTTATCAAGAAAATCAGGATAGAAACAAACCAAAAACAATGAAGATCATGTAGCAAATTTCTTGCCATGTTTTTGGCTGGTTTATCCATTCACACCCTGTCTCTAAAATAAAATATAAAAATATAAAATACTTAAATAAAAAATAAAAATATAAAATATAAAATACTTAAAAATAAAAATATAAAATACTTAATTTGGGTGTAAGGGGAGGGAGTGGGTATGTCTTTCTTAGCACGGACCAAGAAAAGAGATGGGAATCTGTATTAAACTTAATCAGGATTGGGAGAACAATTGTCAGAGATACATATGAAGAAACTACTCGGGTATCCGGAACTCACTGCAGAGAAAATTAAAGGAAAACGTAGGAAGCTTAAAAGTATTTTAAGTTCAATTATTTATTGCCATAATTGTTTAATGTGTAATGAATAAAATTTTTATTCTCCTGACTTATTTTATTAGGAAAGCACTTCCTCTCTCCTCTTATCCCATCTGCCAGAATAGCCTTAGGGAAAAGGGAAAGAAAAGTGGCGTCCTGGACAGCACACACGAGACTATGGTCCAGACAAGAAGAAAGGTAGATGGAGAGAGAGTAAGCAAGCAAGGCCATATTGAAGGCAAACCCCCTCTCTGGTTCGTCTTCAAGAGAATACAGATTTGAACAGGAATGCAGATGGCATCCCATTGGAGGCTCTTGGGAGGATAAGTTGGCATGTCCTTGTAAATAACTTGGAGGAGCAGTGTTAGGAAGAGACTCTGAGCAGTAATCACGAGCTATTTGTATTTGGTGTGGGATGGAAAAGAGCCAAAAGTTCCTATTTGTTGCACCAATGCGGGATAAACGCTTGGCTTGGAGGGGTGCCTGGGTGGCTCAGTAGTTAAGCGTCTGCCTTCAGCTCAGGTCATGATCCCAGGGTCTCTCTCTGTCAAACAAATAAATAAAATCTTTAAAAAAAAAAAAAAAAAAAAAGACTTGGCTTGGAGATAGCCAGGGCTGCGTATCAGTTGTAGGAACAAGGTGACCTCAACAACAAGGCATCAGGGTTCGTCATTAGAGCCAAAGCTGGAAAGAAGTCACCACCAGAATTCAGGTGGCTATCAGCCCCAAGAAAGCAGTGGTGGGGCCAAGGCAACAAGGGGCAACACTGTCTTTCTGGAACAGAATACACAGGCCACCCTCCGGGAACTTCATAACACAATAGGTTTGATTTCTTGGCAAAACGCTGAAAAAATTAAAAACAGCCAACAGAAACTCTTTGTTTAACCCAAATAATTTACACCTATGTGATGGTATTCTAGACAGATGTTCAAATCATAGGCTTGGAAAAGATGCCTTTAACAAACAAAAAGACAGTTACCAGAGTTAATTCATGGCTAAATATATATGTATATATGCAAATGAAGACAAGCAAAGAAATACACCAAAATATTTATGAAG
Source organism: Halichoerus grypus (assembly GCF_964656455.1). Lineage (NCBI taxonomy): Eukaryota > Metazoa > Chordata > Mammalia > Carnivora > Phocidae > Halichoerus > Halichoerus grypus. The sequence continues at coordinate 18,899 of NW_027555081.1, read as the reverse complement.
CTTACTGCTGGGAGACGGGATTAGAGATTTCCCTCTGGGGGACTTCTGGTTGTTGTTTTTTTTTCATGTTTTCTTCGTGAAGAATGCATATTAGTCAGGCTAAGTTATGTTGTGGCGAGAAACAGCCATGAATCTAAGGGGCTGAATGCAAAGACAATGTGCCTCTTGCAGACACTTGCTGTATGATTCCTCAGACACTAAAGCTGGCTCATGAACATTTCATTAGCGAGAGTCAAACCCACAGCCCTGCCAAAGTCAATGGTTACACTGTGAATGGGTGGAGAACCAGCTAGCAGAGACCAGCACAGATCACTCCCTCAGCATCTATTTCTTGTTCCATAAAAATAAAATTTTATAAAATTTTTAAAAATTAGACTTGTAGGAAAAATTTTCCCAGCTTTCTCTAATGTTATACAATTTTGGGAATACCATCAAATTTAAATAAAACATTAAAACATGTTGAAAAACGAGACAAGTAAAAATAGGAAATCAAAATTACAATTTGGAAGATTTTCGAACATTACACAGGTTTTTTTCTCCTATTCCATAGGTTACATTCAATTTCATTCTTCCTTAGTTGTTTTCATTGCAATTATTCAGATTTTTACCTCCATAAATAAGTTCTTAATTTGGATCCCTGTTCTCTGGACTCAGTATCTGTATGTCATTTTTTTCTCTCATCATTTTAAGTTGTTTTAACTCCTCTGTGCTTTCCTAGAAAATTTTCAAATTTTTAATCCATTCCAGTGTTATCATTTTTTGCATCAAATCTCCATATACATACACCAGCTCCAGTGAGGACTTGTATCTTGCTTCCATGTAACCATTAACCTGAGCTTTCTGTGTTTGCCTCATACCTGATTTTCACTCACCAGACTATACTTTCTTTTCATCTTGGGTTATTTGTTCTCTCCTTGTAGTTTTTTGGTCTAATTACATGGGGATATGCCTTCTTCTATAATGTTAAGGGAATCAAATAGCTTACTGAAATTATTTTATGAGTCTGGGATTAAATGATTGCTGGAGGCACGTTTTCAATAATGAGAAAATAATTTCCTTCCCCTCTTCTGCAGTATGTCGTTTCATACATCTCCGGGTTATTTTTTACATCATTATGTTTACAGGGAATAGATTCCCAACCACACCCTGGCTTTCCCATGCACTGTGTGATTTTCCTCAGCTCTGCTCATTTTCTGCCTGTATTGTGGGAGGAATTCCTTTTAGGTGAAGAGCTGGCTTATACACATGATCTCATCCACTGACAGAGTTTGACAGGAATCACTGTAGCTACTTCCATCCCACACACAGGAGCCCCATGCTGATGCTGAACCACAACAATATACCATATGGATCCAGCGTGGGATCAGGCGACCTGTTTTTTCTCTTACCAGCTCCTAGTGCAAGGTTCTCTTCCCGGTAAACACTCCTCCCTGCATCTCACTCTTCATGTACCTACAGTGACACACCTCTCCCTAACTGTGCTCTCTGCTTCCTACAATCCTAAAATGAAAAGAGAGCTCAGGGGTTAGGTGGTACTCTAAAATACTCAAGATATAGTACCCACGGCATACAGAAGTCTGTGGGCTAACTCGAATAATATGCCTTACGTAGAAGAAGGAAATATCTTAACAAGAGCTCCTCTGATAATTTTTTAAAGGATATTTGCTCTTTTTCTGGCTGAATTAAATAACTAAGCTTTTTCTCAGTCTTGTTGAAAATGATTTAATTTCATTGCATCGACCCTAATTTTAATCTAAGATTTGTGCAACAATCTTTTTATAATAAGTTGAATCATTTTTAAGTGCACTAACTTTGCATTAATAAAAATGTATAAAAGAAATGCCTATTTTTAAATTAGGCTCAAAAGTTGACATTCGGTTTTGCTGGTGATGAATTATGACATATGAGTCTTAGTGGTTTTACACATAGATAGAGATACAGACATAGATGTAGCTTCCATCCTATTTATCTTCATTTCATTCTATTACTTTATTTATCATGGACAAAAATATAGCCATCTCAGAATATATTTGGCACAAAGCATTCTATTTGTTTAATGATAATTATATTAATTATATTATTTCCAAGATGTTGAAGTGCTTCAGGAATTTTTTTTCTTTCTTCTTTCTTTTCTCCTTCCTTCCTTCCTTCCTTCCTTCCTTCCTTCCTTCCTTCCTTCCTTCCTTTCTTCCTTCCTTCCTTCCTTCCTTCCTCCTTCTCCCTCCCTCCTTCCCTCCCTTTCTTTCTTTCCTTTCTTCTTTTTTCTTTGATTCCTTCTTTCGTTTTATCTTACTTCCAGTTAGTTAACATACAGTGTGATATTAGTTTCAGGTATACAATTTAGTATTTCAACACTTCCATACATCACCTGGTACTCATCACAACAAGTGCACTCCTTAAACCCCATCACCTATTTCCCCCATCCCCCCTCCCACCTCCCCTCCGGTACCATTAGTGTGTTCTCTATAGTTTAGAGTCTGTTTCTTGGCTTATCTCTCTCCCTCTTCTTTTTCCTTTGCTCATTTGTTTTGTTTCTGAAATTCTGTATATCAGTGATAAAAATATGGTATTTGTCTTTCTCTGATTTACTTCACTTAGCGTTATACTCTCTAGCTCCATCTACATCATTGCAAATGGCAAGATTTCATTCTTTTTAAAGGCTCAGTAATATTCCATGGTATATATATATGCCACATCTTCTTTGTTCATTCACCTATCAATGGAAACACTTGGGCTGTGTCCACAATTTGGCTATTGTAAATAATGCTGTTATAAACATAGGGTTGCATATATCCATTTAAGTCAGTGTTTTTGTATTTTGGGGGGTTAATATCCAGGAGTGTGATTCCTGGATTATAAGGTAGTTCTATTTTTAATTTTTTCAGGAATTTCCATAGTATTTTCCACAGTGGCTGCACCAGTTTGCATTCTCACCAACAGTGCACAAAGGTTCCTTTTTATCCATAACCTTTCCATTCTGGAGTCTTTAGGGTTTTCTATATAGAGTATCATGTCATCTGCAAATAGGAAAAGTTTTACTTCTTCCTTACTAATTTGGATGCCTTTTATTTCTTTTTGTTGTCTGATTGCTGTGGCTTGGACTTCCAGTACTATGTTGAATAAAAGTGTTGAGAGTGGATATCCCTATCTTGTTCCTGACCTTGTAGGGAAAGCTCTGTTTTTCCACATTGACTATGATGTGCTTCTCATATGGCTCTAGTATGCTGAGGTATGTTTCCTCTAAAAACCTACTTTGTTGATGAATGGAGGTTGTACTTTATCAAATGCTTTTTCTGCATCTATTGAAATGATCATATGGTTCCTGTCCTTTGTTCTATTGACGCAGTGTATCACATTGATTTGCGAATACTGAACCACCCTTTGCACCTTGGGAATATATCCCACTTGATCATGGTGAATGATTTTTCTAATGTATTGTTGGATTCTGTTTGCTAGTATTTTGTTGAGTATTTTTGCATCTAAGATCATCAAATATACTGGACTGCAGTCTCTCTTCTTTTGTGGTGTCTTTATTTGGCTTTGGTATCAGGGTAATGCTGGTCTCACAGAATGAATTTGGAAGTTTTCCTTCCTCTTCTATTTTTTGGAATAGTTTGAGAAGAATAGATATTAACTCTTCTTTAAATGTTTGGTAGAATTCACCTGTGAAACTGTCTGGTCCTGGACTTTTGTTTGTTGGGAGTTTCTTGATTATTGAGTCAATCTCCTTGCTGGTAATCAGTTTATTCGAATTTTCTATTTCTTCCTGTTTCAGTTTTGCTAGGTTATGTTTCTAGGAGTTTATCCATTTCTTCTAGGTTGTCCAATTTGTTGGCATATAGTTTTTCATAATATCTCTTAAAATTGTTTGTATTTCTATGTTGTTAGTTGTTTTTTCTCCTCTTTCATTTGTAATTTTATTTATTTGAGTGTTTTCTCTTTGTTTTTTTTGATGAGTCTGCCTCAAGGTTTATGAATTTTGTTTATCTTTTCAAAGAACCAGCTCCTGGTTTCATTGATCAGTTCAACAGTTTTTGTTTCTGTTTTTTTGTTTTGTTTTGTTTTGTTTTGTTTAGCTTCTATATCATTTATTTCTGCTCTAATCTTTATTATTTCCTTCCGTCTGCTAGTTTTGGGTTTTGTTTGTTGTACTTTTTCTAACTCCTTTAGGTATGAGGTTAAGTTGTTTATTTGAGAGCTTTCTTGCTCCTTGAGGTAGACCTGTATTGCTATAAACTTCCCTCTTAGAACTGTTGTGTTTTCATTTTCATTTGTTTCCATGAACTCCTGGATTTCTCCTTTTATTTCCTGGTTGACCCATTCATTGTTTAGTAGCATGCTATTTAACCTCCATGTATTTGTGCTCCTTCCGGATTATTGTCTTGTGGTTGATTTCTAATTTGACAGTGTTGTGGTCAGAAAAGGTGCTTGGTATGACTTCGATCTTTTTGAATTGGTTGAAACTGATTTTGTGGCCTAATATGTGATCTATTCTAGAGAATGTTTCCTGTGCACCTGAAAAGAATGTGTATTCTGCTGTTTTAGGATGGAACGTTTTGAATATACCTGTTAAACCCATCTGTTCTAATGTGTCATTCAAAGCCATTGCTTCCTTGTTGATTTTCTGATTGGATGATCTGTCCATTTATGTAAATGGGGTGTTAAAGTCCCCTACTATTATGGCATTACTATCAATTACTTCCTTCATGTTTGTTATTAGCTGTTTTATATATTTGGGTGCTCCCATTTGGGGAGAATAAATATTTACAATTGTTATATCTTCTTGTTGGATTGTTCCCTTTATTATCATGTAATGTCCTTCTTTGTATCTTGTTACAGTCTTTGTTTTAAAGTCTATTTTGTCTGACATAAGTATTGTTACTTCAGCTCTTCTGGCATCCATTTGCATGATAAATATTTCTTTCTCCCCTCACTTTCAATCTGCAGGTGTTTTAAGGTCTAAAGTGAGTTTCCTATAGGCAGCATATAGATGAGTCTTGTTTTCATATCCATTTTGTGCCCTATGTCTTTTGACTGGAATATTTAGTCCATTTACATTCAAAGTAATTATTGATAATGTCTTTATTGACATTTTATTACTTGTTTTGTGTTTTTTTTCAGAAGTTTTTCTCTGATCCTGTCTTTTCTTTCTCTCATGTTTCTCTGGGCTTTCTTAGTGATATATTTGGATTTCCTTCTCTATTCTTTGCATTAGTACTTTTTGATTTATGGTTACCATTTGGTTTGTATATAACATTCTCGGCTGTAGCAGTCTATATGAAGTTGATGGTTGTTTAAGTTTGAACCCCTTCTTTACTCTCTCCTCCCATGTTTTAGGTATATAATGTCATATTTTACATTCTTTTATTTTGTGATTGACTGATCTTTTTACAGCAATATTCATTTTTACTGCTTTTATGTTTTCTACTTTCATACTATCACTTTTGGTATTTCCTTTCCACTCAAATTATCCCCTTTAACACTTCTTGCAGGGCTGATTTAGTGGTCATGAACTCCTTTAGTTTTTGTTTGTCTGAGAAACTCATTATCTCTCCTATTCTGAATGACAGACTTGCTGGATAGAGTATTCTTAGTTGCAGATTCTTTTCCTTTCAGGACTTTGAATATATCATGCCACTGGATATATCATAAATATATCATGAAACTGGCTTATCAAGTTTCTTCTGAAAAATTTCCCTGATAATCTTATGGGATTTCCCTTGTATATAACTGTCTCCTTTTGTCTTACTGCTTTTAAGATTTTTTTCTTTATCACTACACTTTGCCATTTTAATTACAATATTTCTTGGTGTGGATCTGCTTTTGTTGATTTGACAAGTCAAATGGGGATTCTCTGTGCCTCTGGATCTGGATATCTGTTTTCTTCCCCAGATTAGGGATGTTTTCAGTTATTAGTTCTTCAAATGAAATTTCTACCCTCTTCTCTCTCTTTTCTTCTTCTGAGATCCCTATAATATGAATGTTATTACATTTGATGGAGTCACTGAGTTCTCTAAGACTATTCTCATTTTGCATAATTCCTCTTTCTCTCTTTTGTTCAGTTTCATTACTTTTCATTATTCTGTCTTCTAGGTCATTATTTCATTTCTCTGCTTGTTCCAGCCCGCTGGAAACACACATCAAGTGTGTTTCTCATCTCGTTTATTGAACCCTTTATCTCTGCTAAGTTATCATTTATCTCTGTGTTAAGAGTCTCACTGATGTCTTCTACTCTTTTTTCAAGTCCAGTGAGTATCCTTATGATCATTGCTTTAAATTCTCTATCAGGCATATTACTTATATATGTTTTGCTTAGATTTCTGGCCATGATCTTGCTCTGTTCTTTCATTTGGGTCAAATTCCTCTGTCTTCTCATTTTGTCTAAGTCTCTATGCTTGTTATTTTGTGTTAGGAAATTCAGGCTTCATGGACATATGTTGGAAGTGTTGCAGCCCTGGAAGGAAGCAGGGGTGAGGGTGGGGTAAGTGGAAAGCTGTACCAAGGGAGACTCTCTTGTGGAGGTCAGAGACCCAAGCCACAGTTTGTCTAAAACACCAAGATTTAATCAGAAGATTACAGAAGGCTCCCACTCTCCCACACCATCTCATCACACTACCAGGGCTCCAACGGAATAACAATGCATGACAGCTAAAAGGGCTGCAAGACACTGACTCTGAGGAAAAGCTCTTGGGGAAACCCAAAGTGAAGGGGAAATGAAAAAACAAGACCCTTAGAGAAATTTGAAACCTCTACGACCTATAGCTGTAGTGTACTTTAAACATAGTTCAACTCCCAGCTAGAGGAATATAAAGCCTCGCACTAAAGGTATAGTTACCTCAGTTCCTATCACTTAACAAAACATGTCTGGCTTCCAATTGAAAGAAAAAATACAAGGTACCTTAAATGCCAAGAAAAAAATACACAATCAGGAGAGACAAAGCAATCATCAGGATCAGACTCAGATGTTGGAATTACTAACAGGAAATCTAAAATAACTAGAATTAATAGGCTAAGGGCTATAACATAGAAACTATACAATATGCAAGAGCATGTATATTATAAGCAGAAAGATGGAAACTAAGAAAAAAATCAAAAGGAAATTCTAGGTATAAAAAAACATTGAAAAACAATGAAAAATATTTTTGGTAGGCTCATTAGTAGAATGGATATGATTGAAGGGAATAAAAATCATTGAACTTGGTTATATATTAATAGAAACTTCCCAAACTGAGATGCAAGGAGAAGAAATAATAATAATAATAATAATAACAATAATAATAATAAATAATGCACAAACACGGAAAATCCAAGACCCATTGGACAATTTTAAATGTTTTATCATGTCTATAGAAACAGAGCAGAGCAGAAGAAATATTTGAAAGTAATAACATCCAAGTACATTTCAAAACTAATGACAGATGCCATATAACAGATCCAGGAAGTTCAGAGAATACCAAGCAGAATAAATACTAACACACACACACACACACACACACACACACACACCTAGGCATATCATATTTAAACTACAGAAAACTAAAGATAAAGAGAAAATCTTGAAAGAAACTAGAGTAAAAAAAAAAATAGATTGCCTTATATGGAGAGGGAAAAAAAGATAAAACTTATTATAGTGGACCTTTCCTCAGAAATCAAATAAATAAGAAAAGAGTGAAATATTTAAAATGTTGAAAGAAAAAATCAGACACATCAACATCTAATTCTTTTTTTAAATTTTTATTTATTTGCGAGAGAGAGAGAGAGACAGCAGAAGTGGGAGGGGCAAAGGGAGAGGGAGAGAGAGAATCTCAAGCGACTCCATGCTGGGGGGTGGGGACCAAGGACCCTGAGATCATGACCTGAGCTAAAACCAAGAGTCATGCTTAACCAACTAAGCCACCTAGGCACTCTAACATCTGATTCTGTATCCAATGAAATTACTCTTTAAAAGTGAAGAAGCAATAAAGATTTTCTCAGACAAAATCAATCAATAAATAAATTGATGGATTGACTCAAACTCTTATCTCTAACCACTCAGCTCTGACTTTTATAAAATTTGCAGTTATCGTTACTCTCTATATATGCTACACATGAGCAGATCAACTGTCTGCCCATCCAGCTAGGTTTCTAAATATCTAATATCCCTTTATTTATCCACCTACTGACCTATCTGTTCATTTCTATATCTGTCCAACTATCTCTTCAATCTTCCTACTTTCCAACCGTAACCTACTCCAAAGTATTATAGTTAGAAGAAAACTCAGGAGATAGGATATTGAAGGATGTGTAAGATTTATTGTAGTAAAAGTATCCCTCTGCTTCTACTAGGTCTTTATGGAGCATCATGATATATACATATACATTGTTTCTTAAATTGAGTATAGCTATTATATCATATTTAACTGTAAGCATGCTAACTAAGAGCTGCGTAGATTGGGGCACCAAGTTAATCTCATACATCAATGACTTTACCTATACATGACACATTCACTTTCCAGCAAACTCTAGCCAAGAAGGCAGGTAAAATTGTCAGGAAAACCAGGGTCAGTATCATCATCACTGGGGAAATACTGCTATGGTTGTTAGTTCACAGTTTAATGAAAACAGATTTTACTATAAGATCAAGCAATCAAACATAACAAATACATACAAAAAAATAAATAAAATAAAACCAAAAGTCACAGCATAGAACCTAACACCTGGAAGATTTAGGAACCCTGATGACAGACTTTCGCTCAAGGCTCCAGCTGCATTTGTTACTACATGGATACACTGTATTTTAAGTCCTATACTCTCTTTCTTTCTGCAATGTTTCCTCTAATGTGAATCAATACCCATATATGATATCTGTGTCTTTTTTTTTCTCTTCCTCTGGACTGCTCATAGGCAAACACTTCATTTCCTAGCTTCTATCCCAATTTGTGGGTTTATATTTTCTATCTCTTGATTATTTTACTCTGCTTTCCATAGCACTTTTTAAATTAGTTCCCCTATTTGACACATTTAATTAGTTTAAACATATATTGAATTTTTTCATGTTCTCTATTCCAATTTCATCACATCATATTCTTTTGATAAGGATGCAAAGTACTTCAAAATCTGAGAGTACAGAGTAGAAAATTGTTTTAATTATTTTTTTCTGAATTGTCTGCTTATTTCGAGGTCAGTTTTTCTGTTCATTCATTTGTATTTTCTCTTTCATGCTCCAAATTTTGTTGCCATCTGTTGATACTATGTTCCAAATCAGTGACTGAATCAAGAGTGTGATTGGTTTTACATATTTCCCTTGGCTGTGCAGGCCTTTATAGGGTCAGTTCTCATGCTGGTCTAAGGGCCTGTGAGTATGATCCCCAGATCTGTCAAGGTAACTAATGAAGTCCTGCTTCCCAGGACTAGGAACAGAAATAAAGATAAAATGAACTGTATTTACCTGTAGAATATGAGGTTAAGCAATGTCCTGTTGGGGGTGCCTGGGTGGCTCAGTCGGTTAAGTGTCTGCCTTCAGCTCAGGTCATCATCCCAGGGTCCTGGGATGGAGTCCTGCATCGGGCTCCCTGCTCAGTGGGGAGTCTGCTTCTCCTTCTTCTTTTATCCCGGCCCCAGGTTGTGTGCGCTCGCTCTCTCTCTCTCTCACACACACACAAGCGCGTGTTCGTATGCTCTCTCTCTCAAATAAATAAAATCTTAAAAAAAAAAAAGAATGTCCAGTTTACTTCTCTGTATAATTTAATGTGTTACTGTTTACTTCTCTATGTAATTTAATTTAATGTAATTTAACATACCATATACATATTTTTGTGTTCTGCACCCGACTTTGATGTGGCTTAGCTCTTCACTGGATAGATAGTTTACAAAAGGGCACATTGCAATGTAATTTAATTCATCTGTAATCATTACAGCTATTGTCTTCATTGAGATTTCTGGCATGCACCTGAACCACGTGAAATGGCTGTCAGCACATTGTAAGACCACCACGTTTACAAAATGGGTCCAGTCTCAGGTATTTGGAAAGGGTTGGTGGAATAGTCTGAAGATCAAACATGAACCTCATTCAAAATATCATCCATAACTGATCATCCTTTTGTGAAGATTTTGAGGTTGGAAGTTTGTAGCACCATCTGACCTGCATTTATTGCCTTTTAGCATCCCTAATATCCTATTTGCACAGACTTCCTTTGGTCTCTAGATGAGAAAACTCTTGTGTCCAGTATTTCCATTAATCCAAATGTACTATATAGAGTGATGGGGCAAAGCCTCTACCTCAATGGGCGTCTAGAATAGTAGACCCCAAGAATGCCTCAGGCATCTTCACTTACATGTTATAGGAAAGATGAAGAAAGCCCTCACTCAAAATAATGTGCTATGAACAAGATTAGAGTGAAAGGTGGAGTGCGATTTCTGGTACCCACAAAGAAGACCAAGACTGAATGGTTGAGTGGTTAAAAATGGAGGAAGTAACAACAGAAGACAGGGCCCCTAGAAGGAAAAAAAAAGAGAAAAGCATAAAACTGTGTTAAAAATATAGTGGCATCTTCTTATAGTACCATCACATCCTTCTTCTCCTCTTGCTGTGAATTTTGCGGTTAGTCAGTTTTATCTATGGGTCAACTACAGACAACAGTGTGGTGACCTCACACATGCACAATACAGTCTACACTGGCCTTACGTTTCCTTCACGTTCTCCACCCTGTGACATCCGTTTCCAGTTTAATTTGGCATCACACTTCTAAGGGCTCACCCTTGACATTGGTGTAACCCACAACTATCCTATCGCTCAAGTACAAAATACTGTTCTTTACACACAATCTCAGAATGTGTCATAATAAGCTGACTTTGCATCTCAAAAGAACTTCTAAAATCATTATAAAACATAAACAAAAAGAAATATTTAGTATCCAAGTAAAATGCCTGCTACACCACAGGCTCTCAATATTAATTCCTTTCTCTCTTTGCCCAAGATAAATTCAATGATCAATTAAATTTCCCCAATCCAATTTGCACTCAGCATGCTATTGATAATTGCATACCTGCAGATAACTATATTACAAATGTATTTATTTTAAAGAGACTAATCCTTCAAAAATTTTATGCATGGGTATGAAAAAAGATCTATTTTCTACAAACATTACTGAATATAAGACACATATTGAAAAGTTTACAATTATAATTGTACAGCTCAGTGATGTATCCAAAGGAAACACCCATGTACATAACACCTGGATAAAGTCATAAAAGATCAGCAGCTTCTCCAGAAGATCCAAGGTGTCTTGTCCACACCTTTCTTCCTCCCAAATTCAACCATTACTTGGATTTCTAAAATGATAGATTAGTGTATACCTATATACTTAAATAGACACATACCGTGTGCATTTGTTTGTTTCCTGCACATGACTTTGATGTGGGTTAGCTCTTCCCTGGGTAGCTAGGTTGCAAAAGGGCACATTGCAAATAGTGAAGACAGGGGCTGCAAATCTACTAAAGGCTCAGTTCTGGCTTTAGCTGTAGTCCCTTTGTGAAAAAAGGTCAAGTCAACCAGATTTAAGGAGAGTGAATTAAACTTTACCCAATAGTGGCAAGAGTGGAAAATAAAATCCCCTCCTCACCTTTATTCCATCACAGAGATCACATATGTATTAAGTAAAACTTTCTTAAATATATTAACAGAAAAATAAATATTCTTAGCTTAGATAAATTTCTTTTTTTTTAATTTTTTATTTATTTGACACAGAGAAAGAGGGGGAGAGAGGGAGGGAGCAAGCACAAGCAGGGGGAGAAGCAGGCTCCCCGCTGAGCAGGGACCCCGATGTGGGGCTCAATCCCAGAACTCTGGGACCATGACCTGAGCCGAAGGCAGACGCTTAACTGACTGAGCCACCCAGGCGCCCCTCAGCTTAGATAAATTTCTACCCACGCTCATCAGTGGAAAGAACATTCATTTTTCAAGGTTTGGTTTACTGCCCCATTCTCTGGGAAGACACAGTTTTTATTCTTCCATCAAAAATCATGACTTTCACTTCATATTAATTGCATTATAACATTTTTTATACCCAGCATCATACTTGAGATTTATATTAAATTCTTTTCTGTGTGACATAGTAAACAAGTTGAGAAAGAAATGGTATTTTATTCATAATTATTCCCAAGTTACTATAACTGTGTCTATTTTATTAGCTCTTGGTAAATAATTGTTGAATAGTTGATGTTAAATTACAACATGAATTAAACATGGGATTAAAAATTCAACAAAAGAAGCTGGTGATGTGTAGAATTAGTTGAATATTTATTTTAGCAGTATGTATTTTTGTATTTCTCTCATTCTACCTATTGTAGAGAAACTGGAAACTATGAACAAAGGAAAAAAAGACAAAAATCCATAATTTCATGACTCAGATAATCACGACGAAATTCTGATTGATGGATTGTTGAACTCCCTATTTTTATCAACACTCTGAATTACTTTTTGAGAATACACATTACATTTCTGCACTCCAAATTTTGTTCTTCTCACATTTAAAGTTAAAATATAATTTTAATATGTTTCACCAAATAACAATGATAAAAACAAAAGCTACCATAACTAATATTTTGTGGCCAGAGTGACTCTTTAGTTTCATCTCTAGTGTTCATTCTGTTATTAGAAAATAACTACGTTTTGATGTCTTCATGTTTTTCTGAAAAGCAATTAAGATTTTTTTCCCATGTATTATTGGGAAATTTTCTATTTTAAAAATTATAAAAATTTACCTCAAATTAATTACATGTATTTTTTCAAATTAATTAATTAAAATCACTAGATGTTCTTATATAACTATTCCATTCTTTAAAATATTTTGTATTATAAAAAATATTTTACTATTTTACATATTGTTTAAATGAATATTGTTTAGTTAAAACTGTCTGTTCACTGAAGATTATTCTTTGTTTTTTAGATAAATTATGTGAAATGAGACAACTGAGAAAAATTGTAGCATGTGAATGTTTTAAAAGGGAAGGCAATGTTAATTTGTTTTTACAAATAATACTCTTCTTGGATCATTCTGATAGTCAATTTTCTGTGATAGGTCTTTGCTTTACAGTGCATTTATGTCAATATGCTTATGTCACTTTTCATAAGTGCTTATAATTTGCTTCTAAATTAACAATTAAGATTTACCTTAACTTTTTTACTTCAAACATAATGGGCCATAGCTTACGAGTGAGCAGCCAGAAAAAATTATTAAGTAAATAAAAATGCTAAATAATGTCATGTTAATATCTTGAGTCATATTAACCTAAATGTATGCTAAATTTTAAAAAGTCATTTAGGAGTTCAGGGATCCCAAGATGGAATGCAGAATGTGACAAAATCATCTAAACGTATTATATATGAATGAAACAGGTGCACTGAAGGGGGGGCAGAGAGCAGGTACGGACGTATCTTCGGACATTAAGGGATACAAGACTAAAGGCAAAAGGAATTATACATAATTTTGTAAGTGTAAATTCTAAAGCATACTGGACTCTAGTTGATAAAATTGTTTCTGGCAGGGTCCAGGTTAGCAACTGAAACCACTACACACGTGTACTGGAATTGAACAATTAACTAAATGGATGGCGATGGCGGGAGGCAGGTTTCTCACTGCTGAAGTTGGATATAACAAATAAGCCAGTAGAGGATTGTACAAGGGTCTTATGGTAAGGGACTAGAGTTGGAGACATCTGTATGAACTCATGTTCAGCTTAATACAGATACATACAATTACATGTGGAAATATTTATAGACATGCTTGTACAGAAAGGTTTGTATGTATAACTTTGCTCTATCAGCTAGAGGGCCTGATACATCCAGGAGCAACATCTAGCACCCAGATTTGATTTCTATACCGTTGTTTAATAAAAGGAATCAGGGCTCCTTGGAGAAATGGCTGACTCTAAGACTAGGGCAGGAAATATACAAGATGAGCCTAATGCATCTTGGTAAAAATATATGAATAAAGCAGTCTTTTTCTAAACTTGTTTGCATTCCAGTGAAGATAGAAATGAATATATTATACAAGTACTATGCTGGTCATGAAGAGCATTATAATTTAATTAAAATGAAAGAAAGCCATTATCTAATAGATGAATTAAAAAGGCTTCCCAGATAATGGATAATTAAAATACATCTTGAAATATTAGTGCTCTTTTAATTGACAGTGAGGCTGATGAAATGTAGCTTCCAAGTCAGAGACTTTAGGAGATCTACAAATTCCTTCTTCGCTTTTTGGAATGCTCCCTTTGGAACCCAGTCATGAAATGAGAAGTCTAAACCACAAAGTTTGCTCAAGTGGATGGAAACCAAGTTGCCCTGATAGCACACTTAGCTTAACTCCCAGTGGAGACCAGCTCCTACGGCATAGTGTGAGTCAGCCATCTTGGGTGTTCCAGCCCCCAACCTCCAACCTGTCACCACCTGTCACCTGCACCTGAGGCTGCAGTGAAATGAGACTTTGTGAATGTTGGGAGCAGCTGTCTGTATTTTAACATGGAAAGAATATAAATAATCTATAGCTAGTAAACCTATAGAATTGTGAGAGACACTGAATGTTTTAAACCGTTAACTTTGGGATCTTTTGTTATTTATCAATGTATAATTGAAACAGAAATTGGTCCTTGTGAATTTGGTTTTGGGACCAGGCAGGAGCCTCAGGCCCGAAGGGTTTAAAACAGGCTGTTTACTCATAAAATTGCTACCTAAGTCTTCAGAAAAGGAATCTCAATTATGTATAGTATAACTGACAGCTAAGTGTTACTTGCAGCAAAATGTAAGGAAGGATGTATATAAAATGAACTTGTGGATCTAAAAAAGGAGATTTTCAGGCAGAATGTTTTAAGCACCAACTGGCATCCTTTAACTGACTATGAAAAATTACATGACCCCAAAAAAAGAAAAACAAAAAATAACTTAAAAACAACTGTCAGTTTTTAAACAGAATTTGGAGAACTGACAACCTAGGACTTGCTAGTTGAAAAATAGAATAGTTTTCCCAGTTTCTCCAGCTATCCAAGATTGGCCAATTAAAAAATGGTTCTGGAGCAAAGGTCAAATCCAGTAAGTACTAAGTCAAAGGCATGGCTCTGAGACATCCCAGAAAAATTGAGAAGGGCTGACCTGGTAAGATTTATGGGTGTGCCTTGATATCATAGACTGGATTATAATTTGATGCATAGAAATTTATTTATTATTTATTTATTTATTTATTTATTAAAGATTTTATTTATTTATTTGACAGAGAGAGTCACAGCGAGAGAGAGAACACAAGCAGAGGGAGTGGGAGAGGGAGAAGCAGGCTCCCCACCGAGCAGGGAGCCCGATGTGGGGCTCGATCCCAGGATCCTGGGATCATGACCTGAGCGGAAGGCAGACGCCCAACGACTGAGCCACCCAGGCGCCCAGATGCATAGAAATTTGAACAGTACTTAAAGGAGCTATCTTACCTGGACTGATAGTGACAGAAATAGTTCAAAATGAAATGACGCCTTCGAGCCCGCAGACTTCTATGGTCAGGAATCAGGCTTAGAATATTACTCAGTTGCAAGCAAGGCCATTTCTTACAGAACAGGAACACTGAGGACCCTGATGTTGGAGTCCAGACCCATACACAAGTGATCTTGTTAAATGGACAGAATCGATTCCTAACCAAGGACCGTTCTCTGTCCCTGGAGCGGAGGAATTGATAGCACGTGCTTGGCTGGATTTACAATACTGCAGTCCAGGGACTGTTACGTGTCTTCCATTCTTCCCTCCTGTATTAAGAGGTGGATTAGCGCACCTACCTTACCCATGGCTTCCATTCAACTTAATCATAGCTTTAAAGGCCTTATCTCCAAATGCAGTCACATTATGAGGTACTGAGGATTAGTGCTTCAGCATATGAATTTAGGGACACACAATTCAGCCCCTAAGACCTCATTTTTGAGCAAGAGCATCGACTGCACTTATACTGTTTTTGTCATCCCATTTTGTGTTGGCAGTAAGGGACAGGAAGGGACAGGAAGGGACAGTAAGGGTCAGGAAGGGACAGGAAGGGACAAGAAGGGACAGTAATGGGCAGTAAGGGACAGTAAGGGGCAGGAAGGGACAGTAAAGGGCAGTAAGGGACAGTAAGGGGCAGGAAGGGGCAGGAAGGGACAGTAAGGAGCAGTAAGGGGCAGTAAGGGACAGGAAGGGACAGGAAGGGACAGTAAGGGACAGTAAGGGGCAGTAAGGGGCAGTAAGGGACAGTAAGGGGCAGTAAGGGGCAGTAGGGACAGTAAGGGACAATAAGGGGCAGTAAAGGACAGTAAGGGGCAGTAAGGGGCAGTAAGGGACAGGAAGGGACCAGAAGGGACAGTAAGGGGCAGTAAGGGACAGTAAGGCAGCTGGGTCTCTGCACCTGGAAAACAAAACAAAACAAAACAAAAAAACATGCATGCAGAGAACTTCATCTTCAGTTGGACCTTACTTAGATGACAAATCCTGGACCTTAAGCCTGACTGTGCTGCCATTATAAAAGGAGAATTCAAGAGGTTTAAGGAGGGGTGAATACACTTTGCATGTGAGAAGAAAATAAATAATTCTGATCAGACTGCTGATTTTAGGGATTAAGAGTGGCTACAAATTATTTGCCATTCTTCCTATTGAGAGGTAGAGTCCTGTCCCGCCCACCTAGAATCACAGCTGAGCCTGTAGCCTGTTTTGACGACTAGAATGAGGCACAAGCGATCCCATGCATCTTCTATGACATCTGCCTGTGGTGCTAGGAATTCTCTTTCTGGAAACCCAGTGGCCATGCTGAGACAAACCTAAGCCACGTGGAGATGCCACATGCAGGAGACCTGAGTTATCCCAGTAGGTAGACCTAGCTGAGCCCTCCCCTGAGAGCCAACATAAACAGCTAGTTGTTAAGACTGAGACTTCTTGAATGTGCCCAACTCGGGGACGCCTCCAGATGACTGCAGCTCCAGCCAACCCCCCAAAAAAGCAAAGAAACCACCTACACAAAGCTTGTCAACCCGCGCATCTACAAGGATAATCGAGGTAGGTTTCAGACTCTGTGCTTCTGTGTGTTTGTTATGCAGCAATAAACAACTAAAACTGTTATATAGTATCATATATTATAGAAACTTTATTAAGTTAAATAATAATTACAAAAATTGTAAGTGCTATGAAATAACAAAACAGTTCTAGGTACATAGAAATAAGTGTTTCTGCGAAATGGTTTCATGTAAGTTCTTTCTGATTTTAAAGTAGAAATAAAGATTCCCGTTTGGGACATGTTAAATTTGACATACCTATTACATATCCAAGTAGAATTTATAATTAACTGTCAAAAATAAAAGTCTGGAATTCAGTTCCAACTGGAGGTAAACATTTTGGAGATATTTGCCTATAGAAGATTTTTAAAGTCACATGATAAATATTTATCACGATGAGTGAGAATTCTGAGAAAGAATACTGTGGTAGCAGCACAGAAGATAAAAAGGGAATTTAAAAGCAGAAATGTGAATGTACACAGGAGAATCAGGAACATGAATAAATAGTCTGAAGTAACTGGAGCAGAGCAAAGGCCAGTGAGCAGAGAGGTGTCATATGTCCTGCACAATAGAATCTAAAGGTACAACATATATATGTATATATATGAACTTGTATAAATCTAGAAGATTCAGCACACATTCTACTGCAAGGCAACCAGTTAGCCAAGGAGAGAGTTACAGCCCAGAAAATGATCTGGTGTAGCTGTTGGAGTATCACTGCAAGGAGGAGGTGAAACTAAGGAGACTAAGGAGAAGCGAGAAGAACCGTTGTCGATAATGATTCAGTAAATTTAATAGACTTTGATGGGTTCCCTTCATATTTTGTACAATATCTACATATCAGTATCTTTCCAAGAAAGAGATTAAATTGTGTGCATTTGTGTATCTTAATATA
The DNA here is from genome assembly GCF_964656455.1 of Halichoerus grypus. Taxonomy (NCBI): domain Eukaryota; kingdom Metazoa; phylum Chordata; class Mammalia; order Carnivora; family Phocidae; genus Halichoerus; species Halichoerus grypus. The sequence continues at coordinate 973 of NW_027555081.1, read as the reverse complement.
TGATAGCATATCATATTGTAAATTTCATTTTCAAATAAGTCTTATTTCTCATTAAAAAGTAGAGAGAGTACACTGATATGAGGAATTCTTAATCTCAGGAAACAAACTGAGGGTTGCTGGAGTGGGGGGTGGGGTGGGAGGGATGGGGTGACTGGGTGATGGACACTGGGGAGGGTATGTGTTCTGGTAAGCGCTGTGAATTGTGCAGGACTGTTGAATCTCAGATCTGTACCTCTGAAACAAATAATGCAATATATGTTAAGAAAGAAAAAAAGAAGAAGAAGAATGTAGCAGGAGGGGAAGAATGAAGGGGGGGAAATCGGAGGGGGAGAAGAACCATGAGAGACGATGGACTCTGAAAAACAAACTGAGGGTTCTAGAGGGGAGGGGGTTGGGGGGATGGGTTAGCCTGGTGATGGGTATTGAGGAGGGCACGTTCTGCATGGAGCACTGGGTGTTATGCACAAACAATGAATCATGGAACACTATATCTAAAACTAATGATGTAATGTATGGGGATTAACATAACAATAAAAAAAATTTAAAAAAAAAAAAGTAGAGAGAGTAGACTTAGTTTTCTATTACTTCAACTTTAAAATTCACTGTATTTTCTATAAGGTCCAATTATTTCTGAGAGAAAAATGAAAAGTTTTATCAGTTATCAAGAAACCAAATCTGCACTTCACAAATAAGTCCAAGCTTAACACAATCCCTCATCTTTTCAAGCTCACCTGCTCATATCACTTCCACTCAGACTAGAGACGATTATCTGCTCTTTCCTTCACATTATCCATCTTGCACCTGTGTGCTGTGACCTGTCCTACAGTTCACTTCTGTTAAAACCCAGAACACTCATCGGGTGCATATCCAATTTCACTCTCTATTCAACATTCTCAATGTAACTGAATGATTATTGTCTATCTGAAACTACCAGTGGTGTTGGAATATGTGTTTCTTATATAAAAACAAAAAC
>NW_027555080.1:0-56880 GCF_964656455.1 Halichoerus grypus | reverse complement strand
TGAATGTGATTTTTGTACCTGGAATGAGGCAGAACGTTTCTTATAATGGGCTTCTCTGTGATTCAGTGTTTTGGGTTCATGATTAACTTAGTAAAATATGTATAAATTAAAATGTCCAGAATAATTCTATGCACCCTGGATGGCAATGATCAGAATTTAGTTGAAAACCGTTTTCATCTCCAATTTCTGGTTCGTAGTCAAGCGGTATATACTTATTAGTAAGTCTATCCCTTTAATCAGTTACATGCCTCACAGTCTCATTTGATCTCTATGATGATCTTTCAATATAAATGAACTCATGAGCTTCTGAAAGGAAAATGATTCTCCTGACCCAAATGACAATCCCATAGAATTGTTATTTATTTATCAAAAAAATTGCTGAGACCACAGGCCGGGTCAGCTGATCCCCATTTTAAAACTGTGTGGACAGAAGTTTCTTTTTTTTTTTTTTTTTTTTTTGCCTGATGCCATTGTCCCAAAAGCAAAGCTGCAGACAGTGGTACATACATGATAAATCTCCAACAAAATAAGAAAATTCACATAAAGCAAACTATTCATTTTAAAAAACTGTTTTTCATCCTGAGATTTTTATCCTGAAATTGAAGAAACAGTAGCTGGCAGAGATTTTTTTTTTTTTTTTTATGTGAGTGCACGTCTGTACTTGACACATTTGAGTTTGCATCTCATTTTCATCTTCTAATTTTTAAAAAATATATTTTACTGATAACAATGCAAAATCTGGGGACAACTGACCTAAAACACTTATATCCTTCTCTATTCTCCTCTCAAGACACAAGATTGGACTTCAACTATGAATGATCTAAATTTGTAGAAAGTTCAAAAAGTAGCTGGATGAAACATCAAATAACACATCAAAAAGCTGAGATGTATCAATGTGTCAGGGTTCAAAAATAATGACTTACAGTCAGTGATAGGAATGCTTTTCCACTGTGTCTATTTTGAGGGCAAGCCTGAAATTCACAACTTAGCAGAAAAAGTAAAAGATCTGTGGGGAAATGTGACGAATTTGTCATTGCTCAAATCCAGTGCTCAGCCTTGGGCTGAATTTAGTATTAATCTTGATAGAGGCATGTTTGCAGTGGACAGAGAATAAGAGAAATACATGTAGGATTTATTGAGGATGCAGTAAAAAATCCATCTTTTTAGGGCTATTTTTCTTCCACAATAAATGATTAGGGGAGGAAAAAAAGAAAAGCTTAAAATTGGTGTCAAGCTCTTTACTCCAACCATTTGGGATTAGCTGGAAGAGAAATATGTCTGCTTATAATGAATCACTTTTGATGAAGTTGAAAAGAGGGAGGGGAGAGAAGTATCCAGCAAGCAGGGGTTTGGGAGGATTTCCTGAAGTCCCTACACTGCAGTTCACCAATAGTAATGGACTATCAATGAATTTTTACCAACTGAATTTAATACATAAGTTGAGTATAGTCCTTAAATTCTATGAGGAAATATATGTTATGAAATGAGAATATACCACTCCTCCCTTTCCAGAGAAAGACATTTTTCTCATCTGTTAACAAAACCTATGATACTGCAAAATGGTGATCTTTGTCAGATTTGGGGCTTTACACTAAATTGTAATTGGGCAATTAGACTAGGAAGTGATTTTGCCCTGTTCCACATTAAAGACAAGCTACATGACACAGGGTTTTTTTTTTAAAGACAGAGGCTTCACTGCAGTTGTTCAAAATTGTCCGTCATTCTACCAAGCACTGGATTGAATCAAGAGGTGTAATTTGGAGCACCTGGATGGCTCAATCAGTTAAGCCACCAGCTCGGTGGTGATCCCAGGACCCTGGGATCTAGTCCCGCATCAGGCTCCTTGTTCAGTCGAGAGCCTGCTTCTCCCTCTCCCTACTTCTTCCTCTGCCTGCCACTCTCCCTGCTGGTGCTCTCTCTCTCTTTGACAAATAAATAAATAAAATATTTGAAAATAAATAATTAAATAAATAGGTGTTATCTGGGGGGAAAAGGCATCTACCATGATATATTTTCCTTTTTCAAACTCATTTCCAATTGTTCTCAGGATGCTCCCCATCTTCTTCTTAGTTGGAGTGATTAGTGCTTATCTTTTTACTTTGCACATTTTAATAACCTCTTGCCTCAGAAAAAGCATGCACTCAGTCTCAGTGAACTTCTAACAAGGAAGTTTCAAGACAAGAGAAAAGACAATGGGAAATATGCATTCATGGTTTTAGGCAGTCCTAGGTGTTATGGATATGTTGTTGATAATATATCCCTCCTACGTGCAATGTTCCAGTTTATGTTGTTCCAATAACACCAATAAACCACATAGATGACATTGTAGATGATTTGAGATCCTGCTTGACTTTTTGTTTTAAGGGAAATAGAAAGGGACGAACTATTATATGCTTGACCTTCTTGAACCCAATGTCCATAGTGGAAAAGGTTTGAAACGGACAATGTCCATAACGACCTTCTCCCCACTCCCCGCACAGTTTCCTAGATATAGTGCTTTTCACTTGCATACATGTTTCTGGTCTACTCTTTATTTTTAAAAATCTCCCTACACAGTATCTATAACAGACCCTTCTGCACCCTATAAGCATCAACCTTTAAATTGTTAGGGGGTATATATTTTTCCCACCAATCCCCAATAGTTTCATCTTCATCCCCTTCCATGTTGTTCTTAACATAGTTTCCAGAATTATCAGAACACCTCCCTTTGGGGGAAGCTGCTATATATTTCATCATCACTCTCTAAACTGTTTAGAAAATAGATACTAGCTGAAGTCTGTATTCGTAAGTCCATCACTGTTAAGAACTCAGTCCATGACATATTAATTTACTCCTAAGCTTCCAGCTGAGGCCAGACTAACCTGAATGGTATTTGATTACAAAGATCAACGAGTTGGCATGAAACGGGATGGATCATTGAGCAAAACAGTTTATTAGTTCTCCTTAGTACAACTGATGTTTTTAGGAGCTGTGGTTTATATTCTGTGGCATTGTTTGGTGGACTCCTTCCTAAGCCATCAACTATCCAAATCAAACCACTATCAGCACCTTGGAGAATGTAATTATATGTTACAGACATTCTCTAAGAGGGATAGTGTCCAGCAGTTCTAGAACATTCCCCCCCATTTTTCTTGATTGAGGACCTCTTATTATTTAATGTCAAATATTTCACGTAAACTATTGACTATTAGGAGAAAGTTTATCGGTTTCTAGATAGTATTTTTTTCCTAGCTTTGAGGCTGAAAAATATTTCATATAATTCATATAGTCGGAGGAAAGTTGTCAAAGCAATAGATTTTATGATTACCCCCCCCAACTCCCACATACACATACAAACACGCATGCATGCGCTTTTAAAAAATCTCTCAGAATCCAAGAATGTAGCGCTGGAAAGGGACCTTACTGAATTCTTTCCTAATTCGGTAGTAAATATAGCTGAAATTATCTGAGCTCACCAATTTGTTTCAAAGAGTTAAAAGAACATAGGAGCTCTACTTAAGGAGCCTTACTGTACGAAAGTGAGGGCGAGGCTGGAGATATTAAAACTGTAGGAGGGATACTGTGAATAGGGTTACTTGGAGTCGCTGTGGTGAGTTGGACTGCTTCTTTCGTCACCTTCCAAATATTCTCTATTACAGGTAGCAATTTGGGGTTAATTCAGGATTATCAATCAATCACAGTCGGGCTCAAAATTTCATCGGAAGCTTTGCCTCTGTTCTCCTGCTGACTCTTGATTGGAGTCACAGTGGCAGGGCAGGGAAAAGAGGAACACTTTGTTCTTGTTGCCAGCATGTCCCACTAGCAGGCTAGCTCCTTGCTGCCACTCTGGAAGTTTCATGGGAAGATATTCTTGGAATACATTCTGAGCCAAGAGATCCAAATGAGATCTATCAGGTGTTGAGGGTGGGCCTTCTAGGATCCATGTTACTGCCTGTATGTTATGCCCCACCTGCCACTTCAGTTGCTGTCCACATTCCCAGGGGTCCTCCTAGTGTCTCAGAGACTTCTGTTTTCCTACTCCATCTGGGACGCAGTGTGTCTGTCTGTCTCACTGTTAACACATGTAAGTTCCCAGAGGATCTTCTTTATTTCTCTCTTGCCCCTGAGCTGCCAGGCGCTGAGAGCAAATTTCGGTGTACAGCTCACTCTCCCTACATCCCTCTTCCATCCTATCCTTTGTCCCCCTTCACCACGTGCCCACCCCCGACCCCAAACTCTCTTTACATAAAGAAGGAATGAAAGCCAGGTAATGACAACCCAGTTCTACCATAACGTGGACCTTCAAATCTGTGTCTCATCCTTGAATTCTTGACCTGTTACCACAGAAGCCGAGACTCTCCATGTGCTGGTCACTGCACAAGGAAACAGGGGCCTAATTTCTGCACAGAAGAGAAGAGCACACATTCTGGGCACTCCGGGTTTAAACAGATATAAGATAGGGGTTGAGAGGATGTCATGTGGATCTCAAATAACTCTGTTCCATCTTAGTTCTGCATTCTATCAGTGGGAATTTACCTAATTTCCCAGTGCCTCGGTTTCCCCACCTGTAAAAGAAGAAGGATAATGCTTCCTACTTCCTAGGAGGGCTTTGAGGATTAAGTCCATTCTTATACACAGGGCTTTTCACCAAGAGCAACTAATGCATAATAAGTGTTTGGTAATTATTAACAATTGTGATTAATCAGTTCCCTTAATAGCTCACATATTATTCCGTCATACATCTTTAGCCTTTTGGCACATAATACCAAATCTTTAGTCATTCACTTTGGATCAAGAGGTCAAATGCCATTTAGCAAATTCCAGCATGGACTTAGGTCCCTACTGACATTTATAAATAGCACAAATAAATGTAGTATAGGTTAGGTGTGTAAGTAGTGTGGTATCTTCCCTCAAGGCTGGCAGGGTAGGGCTGATAGCCTGACCTCTAGGGCATGAACATCATTCCCTGCTCACACCTGGTCTTTTACACAAAACCGTCGACTGACTAGGCAATCTAGAAATTCCAAAAGTTCAGTGGCAGGTATGTTCTTTTGTGAATATTATTCATCTGAACGACGATTTGAAACTTGCAAAACATTGTGAGGGTGAGAAAAGAACTAGGAATAGCTAGGCAAGTAAGGGCATGTTAGTACAATTTCATGGAAGTGCAATTTAGTGATTCAACTAAATTTATACTTACGTGCACACACTGAACATTCACTCTCGGAAAGTTTATTTTTGTTGCTAACCTTTTATTTGGAACCAAGGAATAAATTTCAATTATTCATTCAATTTATTTCATAAAGAGATACATGGCATGAATTATCAGCCTTTGTATTATGAAAATGCATATGGAGGACCTTAGCATTAAAATGAATATAACAAATACCAGAAATAAAAGCCAGATGCTGTCAAGCTAGGATGTCTACTAGGCCTAGCAGGAGATCTTGGCACAGGCATCAAGATTGTTTTGTTAGTAAATGTGATAATTTGCACTTGGAAGATCTTCAAGCTAAGGATCTACCCCTTCAACTCTAACTGCCTTTCATGATTTAAGTGTTTTATTAAAGAACTTATATTCATGATACTAAATTTACACTTTAAAGTTGAAAAGTCAGCACTTAAAAATTAACTTATTCCTATAAACAAATAGAAATAAAATTTTAAAAAAATATATAAAAGTGATCATGGCATACATGCATTTCTTGAAATAAACTTTTATTTGCCCATTTTTCCTTTTCTTCTCTTTTTCTCTTTCTTCTGTGTCAACCCTATTCCCCTTCCCACCTTCCCTTATCCAGAAGCCCATGTTAACATAATATGTGCATTTCAGTGGTTTTCTTCAATGGAATATATAGATATGTGTAGATATGTGTACACACAATTACATAGTTCAAAATTATATTCATGTGTCTGCATCTTTCTTTTCTCATTTAATATCTCAGAATAAGTCTCTGAAGTCAAGTGGCCTCGCTACTCTTTTTAATGACTGCACACTAGTTCATGGTGTGGATACACCATAATTTATTCAGCCAGAACCCTACTGAAAGGGTTTTACAATTTTTAAATGAAAAAATTTGCCTTTACTGTGTTTTAAACATTTGTGCCCCAATGGACAATGCTATTGTAAACATCTTAGTGCCTGTCCATGACAAGAACACATAAAGAGATTAAGTGTTATTTTCATTTTACAAATGAGGAAACTATAATTAAGGAAAGGTAAATAAAAGTTTGACAAATGAGGAATTTTTATTTGTTATTCTTTTTAAAAGATTTTATTTCTTTCTTTCTTTGTTTATTTATTTAAGAGAGAGGGACAGAGAAAGAGAGAGAGAGCATGAGTGGGGGGAGGAGCAGAGGGAGAAAGACAAGCACACTCCATGCTGAGCACAGAGCCCAACATGGGGCTCGATCTCAGGACCATGAGATCGTGCCTGGGCTGAAACCAAGAGTTGGATGCTTAATGGACTGAGGCCACCCAGGTGCCCCTTATTTTATTTTTTTCAGTAAGCTCTATCCTCAATGTGGGACTTGAACTCAGGACCCTGAGATCAAGAGTCACACGTTCTACCAACTAAGCCAAACAAGCACCCCACAAATGAGGAAATTTTAGCTAAAAAAGTGCAAATGGCCACATCATCAGTCCGGTTTGACTCTAATCTCAGGTTTCACTGTGCCACATGACACTCTTTTGTCCTTGTTCTGATTTCCTAAAAATTATAGGCTATTAAAGGAAAACATGTGTGACTCAAATTCAACTAAATAGATCAAGTACCTGGCAGTGGAGATTAAATATAGTTTAGAAATTTAAGAGGAAAAGATGCATTGCACATTAATTTTTATAAATGGATCTCTTAAGGTACCATGGTTTAGTACAGATGTAAGTCTTTTGGAGGCAATATGGCAAACTAGAATTTCAGAGAAACAGTTTCCAATATAAGACACTTCAAATTACCAGGTAAAACATAATGAGCATTGCAGATATCTGGTTCTGGGACACGTGGATTAGACTGAATAAAACTAAACCTCCCACTGACAACTACGTATGAGATGACTCTTGCAACTCATTGAAGAATAACTAACCGAGATGAGACTTGGATGACTGTGATCCTTTAGAAGAGAGAAGCACACAGAAGGCTCCGCATTTATCCTGGCTTTTCCCATGAAGACATTTTCCTATTTTCTGTAGAGGAAATAGAGGCCAAGCAGAAAGTGGTTCACTTATTGGAGTAAAGATACAGTTGGCAGAATGCCACACTGCCACATTGGTTGGGATTTGAGGGACAAAATCCCAGAGAATAGGGAAATACAGAGGAGTCCCCCAAATCTCTAATTCCCATCGAAATCCTTGGTTAATTCCTATGCTAAATGTGTCAGGGCAAGAGTCCAAAAGTCCAGCCAACTACAACATCTCGGAAGCCAAATAGTATAGCAGAAATCTTAGCAGCTGCTTGTTGCTGGGGAGACTATGGTTGGATTTCAATTCCTAACAAGTTGGAGGAGCTTTAGAATATAGCCTAGACTTCCAGTTGAGATTCCCAAAGGACCATGAACTAGGAATAAAAGCACAGACTTGGAAGAAAGACCACACTCTAGAAGATTAACCATGGCTTAGGAATAATCTCAAAACTGAAATACACCAACCCCAAAACTCTAAAATTAAACAGCAACTAGATTATGGTGATCCACTGTCCCTATATGGTCCCTGGAAGAAAATCTCTCTCTTGCTGTGGAGGAAAATGACATCATCAAGAGCCTCTGTATTGTGTCATCTACAGTGTCATGTATCCATTAAAAATTACTAGGACAATTAAAACAGGACTAAATGACCAAAAGACATACAAAATCATATTTTTTATAAAGAACATAGAAACACAACCAAGGAGTTCCAGATCATTGATTTTTTTTGTTTTTAAGAGATGTCGAGTGTATGTGAGCAGAGGGGGAGGGGCAGAGGGAGAGGATGGAAATCTTAAGCAGACTCCATGCTGAACACAGAGCCCAACGTGGGGCTGGATCTCAGAACCTTGAGATCATGACCTGAGCCTATCAAGGGTCAGACACTTAACTGACTGAGCCACCCAGGCACGCCCAGATAATTGATTTTAAATAACTTATGATTAAAGTGCTCTTTAAAATGAAGAAAAGATGGAAAATTTCATCAGAGAATAGGAATCTAAAGTAAATTTCTAAAACTGACAAAAATGTTATATCTGACAGTAAAATTTAACTTATTGGTTTAATAGAAGATTAGACAAAGCAGAACAGATGATTAATAGATGGAAAAACAGATCAGTAAAAAATATCAAGATTGAGAGACCAAAAGAAAAAAAAAGGTGAAAAACAAGGGAAAAAAAAAGATATGGGACATATATCGAACACAGCACTATCCAATAGAAATATAATGGAGGCATCAAATGTAAAAAAAGATTTTTCCAGAAATACAAAATCTGAAAAATTTCCTCACAAGAATACCTGCACTATAGGGAATGTTAAAGGACATTCTTCAGGCAGAGGGGAAAAAATATCAAAGAAATATCAATCTATAAAAATAAAAAATCAGAAATGTTGTCTGAATGATATGGATTGAATATGTACCCCCTAAAATTCATTTATTGATATCAAATCCCAATGTGATGATATTTGGAGGTGGGACCCTTTGGTGGTGATTAAGTCAGGAGAATGAAACCCTTATCAATGGGATTAGTGCCCTTATAAGAATAGGCCAGGAAATAGCTTGCTCTTTTTCTGCCATGTGAAGAGAAAGGAGAATTCAGCTATCTGCAACCCAGAAGAATGTTCTTACCAAAACCCAACCATGCTGGCACCCTGATCTCAGACTTCCAGCCTCCAGACTGAGAAATACATTTCGATTGTTTGTAAGTCACCCAGTCTATGGTAGTTGGTTCTATCAGCCTAAATTGACTAAGGTATAAGTGTAAATACATAGGATTTTAAAAAATATTTCATTTTCTATAAGGTAGTAGACTGCTTAAACAATGTAGTAGGGAAGTTGATAACATATGTAGATTTACAATGCATATAAACAAACCAAAAAGGCTAAGGGTGGGGAAATGGAAGTATATTGTTGTTAGTTTCTTACACTACACATGAATGCATATAACATCACTTGACATGAGACTGTGATTAAATAAAAATGTATATGATAGGGGTCCTTGGCTGGCTCATCTGTAGAGCATGCAACTCTTGATCTCTGGGTCATAAGTGTGAGCCCCATGTTGGGGGTAGAGATTATTTTAAAAAATAAACTTATTAAAAATACTATAGATATACTATAAATCATAAAGCAACCACTAAAATAACAAAGGGTTATAGCTAATAAAGCCAAAAAAGGAGAGAAAATGGAATCATAAAAAATATTCATTTAATCCAAAAGAAAGCAGGAAAAGAGGAAAAAGGAAATGAATCATAGCCAAGACAATTAAAAAACAAATAGCAAGGTGGTAGATTTCTGCCCACCATATTAATAATTATATTACAGGTGAAATGTGTAAATACCTCAATTACAGATCAGAAATTGTCAGATTGGATAAATAAAGCAAGACCCAAATATGCTTCTCATCAGAAACTTACTTTAAAGTATGTATAGTAGTATAAAGACACAAATAGGTTAAAATGTTGGAAAAAGACATTTCATGCTAAGCTTAATCAAGATAATGCTGTTGGGGCACCTGGGTGGCTCAGTCAGTTAGGTGTCTGCCTTCAGTTCAGGTCATGATCCCAATGTCCTGAGATTGAGCCCTGTGTCAGGTTCCCTGCTCAGCGGGGAGTCTGCTTCTCCCTCTCCCTCTACCCTTCCCCCCTGCTTGTGCTCCCTCTCTCACTGTCTCTCAAATAAATAAATAAAATCTTTTTTTTTTAAAGATAATGCTGAAGTGGTTATATTAATATAAGACAAACTAAATTTCAAAGCAAAAATATTACCAGAAATAAAAGTTTTTCTGTAATAATAAGGAAGCCAATTCATCAAGAAGGTATAACAACCCAAAATACTTACACACTTACTAATGAAGCTTTAAAATACATAAAGCAAAAACTGATAGAACTGCAAGGAGAAACAGACAATTCCATAATTAGTCTCTCTCTAATTGACTGGACAAGTAGGCAGAAAATCAATAAGGCTACAGATGACTTGAATAATATTATCAACCATTCTGATCTAATTGACCTAATTTATAAAATATTGCAACCCAAAAACAGCCGAATTCACATTGTTTTCAACTGCATATGCACAATGTACCAACATATACCATACTCTGTGCCATAAAATAAGTCTCAATATATTTGAAATGGTTCAAGATGTGCAAAGTATGTTTTTTGATCACAATAGAATTTAATTAGCTTACAGGAAAAAAAAACTAAAAGAACCCCAAATATTTGGAAGTGAAATGGCACACTTCTTTATAAACCACAGAACAAAGAAAAATTAAAGGGATTTTAGAAAGTCTTTTGAACTGAATGAAAATAAAAACATAAATTCTGGTTTCAGTTCTGACATGTAAACAGCTTGGAAGATGTCACTCTCATCTTTACAACAGAAAAAACTGAACAAAACCAAAAGCAATGACTCTTCTTGGGCTCCTCAGAGAACAGAGATCAAAGGACAAGCTGCCATTCCAAAACTGGGGAGAAAAGCCAATGCAGGGAGTCACAGCTGAGGTATACACACCTGGAGCAGACCTGCTGGAGTCATAACCTGGTAGGAACACATCATGGTAATTTTGATGAATTGCTGGAAGCTGAGTGTGGACTGGTGTGAGAGGGAAAACTCCTGGCTGCTTCAGTCTTGCAGAAACCCTAAAGTTTACCTCTAGGAACTCCATCAGATTCTCACAGTCACAAAGTCCCTTTTGTGACTTTGGAAGGGGAAGGGGAAGATTCTTTATTGTGACATATTCCCCAAGAGGGCTCTATAACATAGCACTGCCTTCCAAGGAGCAGAAAAACTATATCCATCTTGCCTTATCTCAGATGGAGAAAATAATTTTTCCCATTTCAACTCCCACTTGCCTTTCTGTTTCGCCAAAGCCACGTGGAAGGGGAAGGGGGAATTATACCTCTGAAGAAACACTTGTGAACATCCATAGCCCAGATAAACAGGTCCACTAAAAGGCTGAAAATAACCCATAAGATTATAAAATGCTTTCCCTCGCCCATACGTTGCTACCACACTGACAGAGCTTCAGTATAACAGTGCAGTACAGTTGAGCTAGCAGCCAGATGCAGACGTCTCTGAGAAGGAGCCCTTAGGGAAGGATGCAAAGAAGGGAGAGAGGGAGAAAGAAAAAAAAGGAAGAACTTTAATAATAAAACCAGATAGATATTACAAGAAAGGGAAAATACAGACTGATAACTCTCATGAGCACGGATGCAAAATTCTAAACTAATCATTAGCAAATCAAATCCAACAATGGGTAAAAATATTTATACACCACAAACAAGTAGGGTTTATTGCAGTTATGAAAGGCTGATTTCACAATAAAAAACCAATCAATGTAATCCATCATATCAACAGCCTAACGAAGAGAAATCATATGATCATGTCAACGGATGTAGAAAGAGTATTTGACAAAATCCAACAACCATTTTTGATAATAACTCTAAGCAAACTAGAAGTAGAGGGAAACTTTATCAACCTGATGAAGATTGTCTATGAAAACCCTGCAGCTAACATTATATTAAATGGAGAAAAAATGGATGCTTTCCCCCTGAGTTTGGAATCAATGCAAGGATGGTCTTTTCTCACCATTCCTATTATACATTGTAGTAGTGGTCTCAACTAGTGCAATAAGACAAAAAAAAAACAAAACAAAAAAAAAACAGGTGTGTAGATTGAAAAGGAAGAAATAGAATCTTTATTCATAGATGACCTAGTAGTTCATGTAGAAAATCCCAAGGAATCTACAAAATAACTCTTGGCAATAGTAAGCAAGTATGGCACGTGAAACAAGGCTAATATACTAAAGTCAATTGCTTTCCTGTATGCCAGTAATGAACAATTGGAATTTAAAATTAAAAAAAATATTATTGAAAGTAGCATCAAAAAATGGAATACTTATATGAATCTAAACAGGATCTACATGTGGAAAACTACAAAGCTCTGATGAAATAAATCAATATCTAATCAAATGGAGAGATATTTTATATTCATGAATTGGAAGACTCAATATTCCTTTATATATTTTGAGGCTCTGTAGAAAGATACATATATGTTTATAATCATTATATATTCTTGATGGAATAACCCTTTTGTCAATAATGTCCTTTGTTTCTGTTTTTTTTTTTAGATACTTTATTTATTTTTATTTTTTTTATTTTTTTAGAGAGAGAGTGTGTGCATGTGCAAGTGGGGCAGGAGGGGAAGAAGGAGAGGGAGAGAGAGAGTCTTAAGCTGCTCAGTGAGGAACCCCACATGGGGCTAGATCTCACGACCCTGAGATTATAACCTGAGCCAAAATCAAGAGTGGGATGCTTAACTGACTGAACCACCCAGGAGCCCCATATCCTTTGTTTCTTGTAATAACTTTTTACAAAGTCTATTTTGTCTGATATTAATATAGCTACCCCAGCTCTCATTTACTCTTTGCATGGAATATACATATATATTTCAAAGATTTTATTTATTTATTTGAGAGAGAGAGAGAGTGCATGAGCAGGGCAGAGGGGTAGAGGGAGAGGGAGAAGCAGACTTCCCACTGAACTGGGACCCCAATGTGGGGCTGGATCCCAGGACCCTGAGATCATGATCTGAGCCTGAAGGCTGACACTTAACTGACTGAGCTACCCAGGCACCCCTGCATGGAATATATTTTAAAACAATTTCACTTTAAACTTATTTGCATCTCTTATAGACAACAGTTAGTTTATGTGTTTTTTCAAAATTCTTTCTGCCAATCTTTTGATTGGTGAGTTCCATATGTGTACATTTAAAGTAGTTACCGATAAGAAAGAACTGACTTCTCTCATTATACGAATTATATTATTTTATCTTTTTTTCCCTCATTTTCACTGTTACCACCTTTTGTGTTTGATTGATTTTTTCCTATTATATCTTTTTATTCCTTTCTCATTTCCTATTCTGTATATATTTCAGTTATTTCTTAGTGTTTACCCTGGGTATTACAATTAACATCTTAAATTTATAACAATCTAGTTTGAATGAATACCAACTTAAATGATATGCAAAAACTCTACACCTATACAACTCTGCCCCCCCTTATATTGTTATTTTTTACAAATTACATTGCTATATATTGTGTGCCCATTAACATAGATTTATAATTGTTTCATGCATGTTCAGTTTGAATAATATAGGCATAAAAATGAGTAACACGTCAAATATAATGCTAGGTGTTACATTTACCTATGTAGTTACGTTTACCTGTGTTTTTTATTTTCTTATTTTTTCATATGGCTTCAAGTTACTGTCTAGGGTCCTTTCATTTTCGCTTAAAGAATTCCCTTTAGCATTTCTTGTAGGGCAGGACTATAAAAGTGATGAACTCCTTCAGCTTTAGTTTATCTGAAAATTTATTAATATCTTCCTCATTTTGGAAGAATGGTTTTGCTGTATATACAATTATTCACTGAAAGGTGTTTTTTCATTCTTTCTTCCATCACTTTAATATGTCATTGCACTGCCTTCTGACTTCCATGGTTTTTGATGAGAAATTGACTGTTAATTGTATTGAAGATCCCTTGCACATGGTGAATTTTATCTATTTTACTTCTTTGAAGATTCTCTCTGTCTTTGATTTCTGACAGTTTGATTATAATGTGTCTCAGTGTGGATCTCTTTCAGTTTATCTTGCTTAGAGGTTATTGAGATTCCTGGATGTGTAGATTCATGTCATTCATCCTACTGGAGAAATTTGGGGCCATTATTTCTTCAAATATACTTTATATTTCTTTCTCTCCTCTTCTGGGACTCCCTTTAAGTGTATGTTGTAACACTTTATGGTGCCCCTTATCTCCTTAGGTCTGATCTAGTAAGTCCAATATCCAGCTTTTGTCAGGGAGAGTTCTATGAATATTTTTCCTTGTAAATGGGCCACACTTTATTTCTTTGCATGCATAGTACCTTTTTGTTAAAGACTGAACATTTTGAGAGTCATAATACAGTAATTCTGGAAACCAGATCCTCCCCGCTCCCCCAGGTTTTATTGTTGCTGCTTCTTGTGAGTTGTAATTGCTTAGTGGCTTTTCTAAACTATTTTTTGAGACTGGATTATTTGCTATGTGTGGTCACTCAAGTCTCTTAATGGTGAACTAGTGATTTTTAGAGATTTTCTTAAAAACATGGAGCCACCACCACCCACCCCTGGGCCAAATAAATAAGGAAAAACATTACTATTTTGGTCTTTGCAGATTATCTTTGTATTAGGGCACTTCTTCACAATGCTAAGCCAGGCCATTTACAATTCTACCTCAGCCTTTACTTCCTGCTTGATGGAACCTGACAGTCAGCCAGAGTTGAAAGCTTGGAGTCTTCTCATTCTTTTCTGAGCACGTGTCCAGCTCTGGACATATATGTAGCCTTCTAGATTTTTTATTATGTTTGTGTTTCCAAACACACCTACAAAATTCCTGAAAATTTAACAATTGGCTTATGTGACTTGCTGTTTTCTGGTATGAACTGGCTTAAGGACACCCCTGATTTAGTGTTCCCAGGAATAAAAATGTAAAGAAAGCAGAAGGGAAAGAAATCAAGCAGGGGCATCTTTCAGACAAAGTTCCAGCTTCAGCTTAACTTTGCAGGGATGCTCAGGAGTGGAAATTATGCCATGGGGTTTCTTACAGGTTGTGGAAAGGGAACTGGGCTTCCAAAGTCCCACATGAATCAGTTTTTAGCTAAGGGCTCCTTTGGGGATATAAACTCCCAGGCACTTTTGGCTCTCTACTTATGGGACAAAGGGGATCCAGAAGTCTGAAGGTAGTCTTCTCAAGAGAATTGCAAGAACGGGTTCTTAGAAACAAAAGAGTAACAAAACCAGGGAGGGGGACCCATAAATAATAAAGGAGAATTATGGGGATCTGGGTGGAGTATGGACATGTCCATAGAGTCCATTCCTTACACTAGTCTGATCCACTTACATCACATTAATTTCACTCTATCCTATTATAGCTTTTTAAAGGTGTTGGGAAGAGAAAAAGGAAAACATTAAAATAGGGGAGTTTGTAGGATGAGCCATAGCTCCCACTGCTGTAGTTGATCAGAACATCATAATTTACAGTCTTCTACTAACTCTTCTAGATTCTACTCACTATTACCACTTCTGCTGGTCTAGATGGTTTGTTTGTTGAGATGATCCCTTTATCCTTGAGGGGCTTTAGACCCTGGGTCTGTGCTTTTATCAGAGTGCAGTTAGGCTAATTGCTTTTTTGTAGTCAAACCTGGATATGGAGGCCCCAAGATCTCTTGGGCTCCAAATGCATTCCTCTCTTCCTATATTATGTAGAGCAATCCCATTTTTCATGATGATGAGGATATTACCCCACCAGTAGAGTAATTTATTTCTTTGCCTAGTCTACCGGTGTGAGAATCCCAATATGACCATGCAGCAGTTATAGCTCTGTATTAATGGAATTCTTACCGTTAAATCATTCCTTCTCTGGGATACAAGCCTTCTAGATCTGTAGAACCTAAAATTGTTGGGGAGGAAAAATAATTACCATACAACAGTCATTGGTTTAAGTTGTTGGTGATGGATAGTACCATAAACTTGTTACACATTATCTGTCAATATTCAGGCTAACAGCTTCGAGATGATGTGTTATATAATATGACCAGTGGATCCTGTGGTTATATGTCCATTGTAGTTCTCTGTGCTATAAAGTGGGCCACTTGGTCTGGGACAATGTCATTGCATGATCCCATGGCGGTGGTTAAATAAATAGTCTGTGAGCCTCTGGACAGTGAGACATATGGACAAGAAAAGTGAACCCATACCCAATGTACAAGACAGTTCTAATCAAGAAAATTCTTATTTTCAGGATGTAGATAGACTGGTGTAATCATCTTGCCGCTAAGAAGATGGGTGGTCTCTTTAAGGGATGGAGTTACATTAAGGGCTAAATGTTTATTGCTGCGGCCACCAGGCCAAACATTCAATAGCTAGATCAGTCTTGGTAAGATGAAACCCATACCTCTGGGCTCATGCATAGTCTATCATTATGACTACTCAATTCATGGCCCCATTATGCATACATTAGAACAGCTGAGGATAGAGGCTGGTTTATAGCTATCGAATAAATCATCCTGTCAACCAAGCCATTTAGTGTTTCTCCTGCAAGTGGATGTTCTCTGGTGGACCTGAATCTGTGATACACAGATCCTCATGGTTTGTGCCTACTCCTGCAGCACCATACCTATGCATTTCCCGGGGTGGTAAGGATGATCTTGTCAATAAATGGTGCTGGGGCAACAGCATATCTCTAATAAATGATTGATTGTCTAAAACTAAAATAATAAAGTGTCTTTCATTTTTAATATATGCAAAAGTAAAATGCCTGACAACAATAGCACAAAGGATGAGAGGAAATGGAAATATCTTCATGTAAGTTCTTACATCATAAGAGATGTTATATACTATTATGAGAAGATAGAGTATAAGATAAAGATGCACATTTTAAACTTTAATCACTAAACTATAAAACAAAGAGGAATTACTAATAAACCAATAATGAAGGTAAAAAGGAGACATGACAAATAGTAAATTAACTCAAAGGAATGCATGAGAAAATAGAAAGGGAACAAAGAACAGCTGTAAGAAATATAAAACAGGTAACAAGATGGCAGATTGAACCCAAACACTTAATAACTGCATTAAATGGAGATGTCTTAAATACCTCAAATAAAAGGTAGATATTGTCAGACTGAATTAATAAGCATGATTTAACTATGTACTCTTTAAAATAAATACGCTTTACAGGTAAAGATAGACATATGTTAGAAATCAAGGAACGCAGTAAGACATACAGCACGCAAACACTAATCAAAAGAAAGTTGCACGTTCCTGCCATAGGGCCTTTACACTCATTGTGTCCCCTGCCTAGAAGTCTCATCATGAAAATCCCCATGGCCAACCATCTCACTCCTTTGAAATCTTCTCCCAAATATCATCTCAGTGAAGACAACTCTGGACACCCCTTTGTTAAAAAGTGGAAACCTAACCACCATCTCCCCCTCTCCACAGTTATATTCTCAATTCATTTACCCTACTCTATTGTTATTTTCTATAGGGCTGATCACCATCTAACATACTATTTGCTCATTTATTATGATGATTGTTTATTGTTTGTCTCTCCCCACAGGGCATAAGCCCTGTAAGGCCAAAAGTCTTTGTTTTGTTCACTAATGTTATCCCCATGCCTACAATAGTGTCTGATGCACAGACAATCAACTAGTATTTGTTAAATCCATGCTGAATTAAAGTAAAACGAATGTGACTGAGGGTTCTAGAGGGAAAGGGGGTGGGCGGATGGGTTAGCCTGGTGATGGGTATTAAAGAGGGCACTTTCTGCATGGAGCACTGGGTGTTATGCACAAACAATGAATCATGGAACACTCCATCAAAAACTAATGATGTAATGTATGGCGATTAACATAACAATAAAAAATTTTAAAAAAAGAATAAAGTAAAATGAATGCGAATGGGATAAAAAAAAAGTTGAAGTGACTATATAAATTCGGATGAAAACTTCAGGAAGAGATAATGACCAGGAATAAAGAAAAACATTATATAATGATAAAGAAGCCAAGATATCAAGAGGACATAATAATCTTAAATGTGTAAGTACCTAATAGAGAGCCTCAAAATACATGAAATAAAGCCTTATACAACTGAAAGGAGAAACAGGCATTGTGTAAAACTATAGTTAGAGATTTTAGCTCCTTTCCCAGTAATGTATAGAATAAGGAGACAAAATCAGTGAAGAGAAGGAAGACTTGAATAACCTGACAGAACACTCCAGTATGAGCTATAACCACAATGAGATACAACTACGCACCAACTAGAATGGCAAAATTAAAAATGAAACAAAGCAAAGTCTTGCCAAAAGTTGTTGGTGAGGATGTTGAAGCGGTTAAAACTCTTATTTACTGCTGCTGGGAATGCAACATGGCACAATCCATCTGGAATTCACTTTGACATGTTATTTTTATAAAGTTAAATGTAGATATAACCAAGGACACAGGAGTCTCACACCTATTTTTTTACCCAAGAAAATAAAAATGGGTGTCCACATAAAGACTTGTATATGGTTTTTCATAACAGCCTTATTCAAAATAACCCAAAGCTGGAATAGCAAAGATGTCCAACAGGAAGTGAAGAGATAAAAAATTGTGGTATATGGATTGGAGTGTCCTTTGACCATAAAATAACACAGAGTACTGATACATACATACAACAACATACATATAATATACGTACAACACCATACATACAACACCATATAATAACATACAACAACATAGATGGACTTCAAAAATGTTATGCTGAGCTGGAGAAGTCAGACAAAAAAAGATGGCATACTCTATATTTCCATTTACATGAAACTCTAGACAAGACCCAGCAATGTGACAGAAGTGGATCGATGTGCCGCTGGGCACGGGGGTACCACAGGGGAATGTGGGCAAAGGGGAACGAGAAAATATTTTTGGTGTGATGAAATGTCCTGTATTTAGATGAAGTTGATGTTCACATGAGTATATGTATTTTCATAAATTGTTGAACTGCACACTTAAAATCGGTACATTTTATTGACTACAAATTAAACCTCAGTAAAAAGAAAAGCAAACATTCATCTGGAATAGAATATAAATCACACAAGAGGGCATTATGTAATCAAGAGTATAAACAATCACAACTACACGTAACAATAGGGATAAGTCCCATACACAAAATATTGAGAGATAAAAGCCAGACATTGAAGAGTGTGTGTTCAATGATTTCAGTGATATAAAGTTCAAAACATTGAAACTGAATCTCTGCTGTTGGATGTTAGAATGGTGTTAACCTTTGAGCAGTGGGTGGTAATAGGAAGGGAGCCCAAGGAGGATCTGGGTTGTTGGCAATGTTCTATTTCTTTTTTTTTAAAGATTTATTTTAGAGTGGGGAGAGGGGCAGAGGGAGAGGGCGAGAGAGAATCTCCAGCAGACTCCCTGCTGAGCACAGAGCCTGAAACGGGACTTGATCTCAAGACCCTGATCTCACGGCCCTGAGATCATGACTTGAGCCAAAGTCAAAGGTGCCCGGGTAATGTTCTATTTCTTAATTTACAGTGTCAAATGCTGGCATAAAGCAAAGTATGGTTAAAGTGTTATTGAGAAGGCAGAACAGCAGGAAAGCACAAGCATTGCTGATGGAAATGCAAATTGGTTTAGCCATTCCTGAAACCTTTGTTAGTTTCTAAAATGTTACCATACACTTACCAGGTGACCCAGACAACCCACTTCTGGATATGCATCCCAGAAAAATGAAACTTATGTTAAATCAAAAACTATCCATGTATGTTAACTAACTGGAATTTAAATAAAAACCAAAAAATAAAACCTCTCCATGAATATTTGTAGCAGTATTAGTCATTGTTGCCCATCCCTGGAAACAACCCCCATGTCTTTCAGAGGATGAAAGGATAAGCAATCTGTGTTACATCCACACAATGGACTACAACTCAGGACTCAATAAGAACGAACTCTCGATACATGTGACCATATAAATAAATCTTAAGGGAACTGTACTAAGTCAAGTTTTCTCAAAATCATGGCTCTTAACTTTTCTGGAGGCTGGATGATTTGCTATGGGCCTATCTGGTGTGTTGTAGGCTTTTCAAGCACATTGCTGGCAATCCCACCCCTATACATAGGAGGCAGTAACGTTTTCCCTTTCCAACTCATAACAATTAAAAATGTCTGCAGACATGGCTGAATGTCCTGATTGAGAATCATGTTCACCCTTTTGACTGAGTGAAAGAATGTAGTCTTAAAAGATTACATATTGTATGATTCCATTTATATGACATTCTGGAAAAGTGAAAAATATAAGAACAGAGACCTGATCAGTGGTTGCCAAGGGTTAAAGGTGGGGAGAGTCTGAACACAAAGAGGCAGAACAGGGGTATTCTTTGGGGTGTTGGAATTGTCATGTATCCACTGAGAAATGCTGATCTGTGCCTCCATAGATAATAAATATATAACAATAAGTATATCATTGCTAAATATAGTAGAGTACATAATTTTAAAACTTGAAGAAGTGAAATCAAACTAAACAAAAGCAAGTATGGTATAAACGGAAAAGAATATTTTGACTTGCCAATCACGGGGTGATCTTGGCAGAAGGGTTTTCAGTGAGGGTCAGAAGAGAGGCAAGGAGGAGTCATTTTTGTAGGATGCCCCATGAGTTCAAGTTAAGGAGAATGGAAGTCACAGGGCCCGCCCTGTTAGAAGTGCATGGTATGGTCCTTGACTCTTGCTCTATGGGGAGGCTGTAGAGGAAAAGCAGAGACATAAGCCAACATTCCTAATAAGGCTGAACACAGAATGCAGCAGGTAAATTCCCTTATGCTAAAGAGGGCCAGGCCCAGTGTGAAACCTGGGTAAACTCACTGGGGACATTCCCCATGGCAGAGGTATCCAGAAGAGTTCATCCTGTGCCCAGAGTGCACCGTGTGTCCTAGCCTCTTACAGGAGGCTGGTGTGCAGCCACACTGGGGGACTCTAAGATAGAGCTACTGGGCTGGGGGTTCCTGAGTTGCACTCTTCAGAGGTACACCCTTACACTGTCTCACCAGAGCCCACAACTCCTATTTTGGGGTTCTCTCCACTGAGTCACTTGGAGTATTTCGATGCCCTACACTCTAAATTTTGCAGTGGCTAAAATTGTTCTTGGAGCTCCTCTGTTCTGCTATCTGGACAGTAGTCATGTCTGTTCCAGGGACCTTCTAAAGGATCCCACCAGAGAAATTGAGTTGCGATGACCTTTTCCAAGACCACAAAGTGTGGGCATATCTGATCTCCTGGGAGCAGAGTATGGTCTCTGGATTATTTGATTTCATAGGTTCATCATGTTCTGTTCTCCATTTATTTTCTAGGAGACCACCTGGAGATGCATAGGGCAGATGATACGCAGATTGGAACACGGAACAAGGAGGTGAAAAACAGACTGTATCTTGCAGAGAATGGAGATGTCAAAGGTCAACTAGATCTTTGGTCAAAGGGCTGGAGGTCAAAAATTAGGTTGAGTTATGGAACAAGGCAAGTATGAGGAGCAATGGGAAATGAATATGTGGTATGGTCCGCATGAGCAAAAGGAGAAACAAGCAGTTTATTTTATTTTTTTTTTAAAGATTTTATTTATTTGACAGAGAGAGACACAGCGAGGGAGGGAACACAAGGAGGGGGAGAGGGAGAGGGAGAAGCAGGCTTCCCACCGAGCAGGGAGCCCGATGCGGGGCTCGATCCCAGGACCCTGGGATCATGACCTGAGCCGAAGGCAGACGCTTAATGACTGAGTCACCCAGGCACCCCAAAACAAGCAGTTTAAAGTTTGGTATTGAGACCTAGAAAACCCAGACTAAAGGTAAGCCAAGGTTTGTCATCACAAGAAGGGGAGAACTACACAGGCAGGAAACAGAACTCAAATGAATTTCAAAGGAGAGAAAGTCACCACTTAACCCAGGCAGATTTTTGACCCAGAGCCTTGCTGTGTAAATGGAATTCTATTTCCAAGGGACCTCTGAAGCCAGGACTGCTCAGAACATTCACTTGCTTTTGCAATTGGAACATTAGAAGTTTACATCAAGATGGCAGGGACTCTTGTACCTTTCTGTAAATTCCTAAGACCCAGGGGATTCATAGGACAGCTAGAGCATATATGAAAACGCACTGAGCCTTTCCTTTTTCCTTCAGCTTAATACTTGTGAGCCCAAACAATCCAGATTTCAAAAAATATTCAAAATTGCTATTTCCTTTAGAACATATTCAGGACATAGGCTGAGGTCTTAGGAAATACAGAAATGAGTAAGCTGACACTCGACATGTAAAAGATGTATCTTTAGTGTAAAGCTTTTATTGTTGGTTTGGGAGGAATGGGAAGATGTGATAGAAATAAAATGGAATTGGACTCTGAGTAGTCAAAGTCACTAACACTTTGGGGGCCAAGGGAGGGGGGTAAGATAACGGTGCAGTCCTTACAAATAATTTCATATTTGCCCTGGCCATTGGGGCATAACCCATTGCTTTTTAAGAGGACCACAGGGTTCCTTATCTCTCTGTCTTTGTACTTTGGTGGATCCCCATAAACAAATGTGTATTTATCTTGCAAGCCTCAGCACAAACTCAACCCCAAACCCCTCCTGACTTCTGACTGCTCACTACTGGGTTGAGCACACGTTTTCCCCGGTGCTTACACTCCTTCCCTGTTTGTCTCCCACCACATGTGCAAGGACAATGGCTATGTCCACTCTCCCTTGGCTGACAGGGTTTAGTACCTGAAACACATGTTCAGTAGTGGTCTGTCCCATTAACGCATGACCCGGTGGCCTTCAATCAGAGAGGACTGGCTTCAGTCTAGGCCTCAGCACTTACAAGTGTGTGACAGCGAATTCTCTCCAACTTATTAAACCTTTGTTTCTTCTCACACAGGAAGAGAACACAGGATCCTTTGTGAGGACAAAATGGAAGGACTTGTGCAAAGCACTCAGCCCAATTCATCAAAGTAGAGAGAAAATACAACAAACTTTCATGGATCTATCAACTAGCTTGGTTGAATTTAGATTATTTTCAAGATCTGTTTTAAAAATCTGTGGTTCCCAAACTGTGTGCCACAGGGAACTCATAGGAATGCCATCGTATGTTTTTAGTTTTCAAGGGACACATGGGGACATTGGACACCTCACAACCATTACTATCAAAATTTTTGGACTCTAAATACTTAATAAAGGGAACCTTTAGACATTTCTTTCAGCTTGGGTAGCATCACAAAAGAATGGAGATAATAAAGGTGCTATGAACCAAGAAAATTGGGAATCTCTGCTTTAGAAATTTTTTTTTTAAATAAAACATTACAATTGTACCTATAGCCTCTGTGGGTTTGTACCTCTCTCTTCCCATTTAAAGGAACTACAAATCTGAAATTTGAAAATTGACACTTTCTTTTTTTAAAAAGATTTTATTTATCCATTTGAGAGAGAGAGAGAGTGCGAGCACACACAAGCGGGGGGAGAGGCAGAGGGAGAGAGAGAAGCAGACTCGCCGCTGAGCAGGGAGCCCAACACAGGGCTCCATTGATCCGAGGATCCTGAGATCATTATTTGAACTGAAGGCAGAAGCTTAACTGACTGAGCCACCCAGGTGCCTCTGATAACTTACCCTTTTATTAATATTTTTATGTTTTCATTGCACATTTTCTTCCATGTGCATAAATCATATTATTTTTGTATGTTTGGCGCTTGACATAAATAGTGTCAGGTACATTATCTTTCCTGAACTTGCTTTTTTTCTACCATGCACTGATACACACTCTCTTAATTGGTATTACTTTATAATAAATATGAATATCTGGTAGGGTGAGTCTCTCTACCTTGTTCTAATTCAGAATTATGTGGGGTTTTTTTGTTTGTTTGTTTGTTACCAGGGTTTTTTTTTTTTTTGCCTTATGTTTCCCATATACATTGTAGAATGAGCATTTTGAGTTCTACCTAAAACCGATTGGATTTTGATTAGGATTGCATGAAATTTATATACTAATTTGAAAATAATTGGCATCTTTATGAAAGCATGTCTTCCAATCCAAGAGCTTGCTTAATTTCTTTACTCTGCATCATTCAATAAAATCTGTTTTCCCTCCATAGAAGCTAGCTCATCATTTTTTAGAGCTGTTTCTGCCTTTTCCTACTGCACTGGACTCATCTTTGCCTTGTTCCTGACTTGCAAAATAATGGCTCTACATTTCACTATTAAACATAAAGTAGTTTGTAGTGTTGAATGAGATAATATTTATAAGTTAAGGTTTAGCTTTCTATGCTTTGTGTGTGCATATGTGTATATGCAAATCTTAGATGGATACTGGATTTTAATAAATTCTTGTTTTATGTACATTTGGGTACTTTAGAAAGTTCTTATCCTTTAAATTAGTTTGTGTGATGAATTGCATTTATGGTTTTTTCTCGTCTTAAATCATCCAGGATGTCTCATGATAAATCAACCTTGATCATAATGGTTTTAAAAATAATCAAGTGGTAACTTCTGTTTGCTACTATTTATTCAGGATTTTTGAGTTTACTTTCATGAGAGAGATTGCATAATACATTTTGTGCTGTTCTTTTTCAGTCTGGTGTCAAAGTCATTATTAACTTCAGAAAGGGAGTTAAGGAGGCTCACTTCATTTCTTCTACTTTCTGAAATATGATGTATAAATGCGGATAATGTATTTCTTCATTTTTGCAAAAATTAGCTCCTAAGACATCTGACCCGAGTCAATTCAGGAAATAGACGGTCATTTACTGATTCTAAAAAAATATTGTAATGGTTAAACATCAATTCTGGTTTCTGGTTCTTCTTGAAATACAATTTTTGTTAAGTTACTTGTGCAATTAGACAATTAGATAAATATAATCAGAACTAAATAATTTCTAGAAAATGATCCATATATCTCTGTTTTTAATTAGTTGGTGTAAATTCATTCATGATTTTCTCTTACCATTATCTACACTGTATCTCTAATCGTGACCCTTTTAGTTCCTAATATTTATTAATGCCTTTTCTTTCTTTTCTTGCTCAACCACATCAGAATTTTCCATTTTATTAATTAAAGCAAAGGAAGCATTTTCCTTTTTTTTGAGTGATTTTCTTTGTGTTCTATTTTATTAACTTGTGCTTATGTATTTTTTCTTCCTTCTGACTTCTTCGGGAACCGTATCCTTATTAAGAATTTTCTTGGAGGTGGACACTTAGCTCATTTAACCTTCTTTCCCAACATAAAGATTTAAGGCTCTAGCTTTAGGGACATTCCCACAACTTTTCCCAGGATCCTGAGATCATGACCCGAGCCAAAACCAAGAGTCAGAGGGTTAACCAACTGAACCACCCAGGAGCCCCCCCCGCCCCGCCCACAAATTTTGATATGAGGTATTCTTACTATTGTCCAATTCTCAAGAATTGCTTAATTTCCATGATGGATTCTTTGGCCCATGAGTTATTTAGATGTGTTTCATGTTCCCATGTGAATGGGTTCTTCTGCTTATTATGCTCCCATTCTCTGACTTAACTGTTATCAGACTTCTGGGTCTGTATAATATTAAAGCTAAATTAACTGCTACAATGTCCTTTCTGGCCTAATACATGTGCTTAAAAGAAATGCTGCCTCTTCACATCTTAGGTTATTTTTTCTCAAATGGTTTGTGCATTCTCGTCTTGTTGGTTTTAAGATCTCCTTATACAGTTTAGATGATAACACTCTGTGCTATCTGGGTTGCAAACATATTTTTCAAAATTTATAATTTTCTATTGACTTTACTGAAGTCATCTTTTACCATGCTATTTATAGAGTGAAATTTGCTTATCTTTTTTTTAATGCTTTGTAGGATTCCACATTGCCTGAGGACCCCACCACTTTAAATGCATATAGACTCCTATCTGTTCTTGTAGGATTTTTATACATTTCTTTCAGAGAAAGATCCAGGGCTGAGGAATAAATTCATGTAATTTTATTTATTAAATGACCTTTTATGAAAAATGCAAACATAAACACAAAATTTGATACAAAAGTGAGTATTTGTCCAAAGTGTGAAAAGAAATCACAACAGAAAAAAAATTTAATATGTTGACAAATATCTCAACTATGCCCCTAATCCAGAAAGATGGCATAATATTTTTTATGAAATGACCGCTTAATACATGTCTGTAGTAGTGTTTTTATTTTCCTACATTTTTTGGCTTCATATTCTTTGATCACCTCACTATATAATTGCAATTGTATATTTTCCATAGAGAAAATAACAAGAAAAGTTAGCCTTTCCTTTAGTAGACTTGATCAAAAATTGTTTTGTTCTTGATAATTGGGATGTATCACACATACGAATTCAGACACCAACACATTCATTTTAAAACCTTTCAAATAGGAAATCTGAAAAACAACACTTCACTCAATTCCCAAAAAGAAAAAATCCATGATGCCTTTGTATTGGTATAACACTGCATTCTCGAGTTGATTCTTGAGAGGGGAGAACTTCCATTTTGACTAAATACCAATGAGAATTCCATCTTCTATCATCAATTGTATATATTCGATCATTGGAAGGCTTTCCACACATTGATTTCTGGCCCTGTACTCTCCAAACCTTGTTCTCCCCCACTACACCTGTTCTCCAGGTGCCGGGCGCAGTAGGACATGGTCATAATGTGGCGTGAGCTGAGGTTCTGTGTCTTGGTGAGAGAATGCTGAGTGGGGCGTTGTGATGGGTCAGAGAATGCTGAGTGGGTCAGTGCTAGCACCCTGGACGCTGATCCTACACTGCAACACTTATCCATAACTTAACGCAGAATGATCGCCAACCACAGGCATCTACCCACCAGGCCAAAACTAAATGCATCCCTTATTCAATCTCCCCTCTGCCAGATCTCATAGACTCTGTATTTTTTCCAGTGCCATCTGATGACAGAGATGTAGGAAGGGAAGAATGGAAAGTGGGATAACCGACTCATCCCAGTCTGCCCGGGACTTGGCCGATTTTAGCACTGAAAGTCCCATGTCCCGGGATCTCTCAGTCCTGGGCCCACAAGGAAAGCCTATTGCTCTAGGGGAGAAGAGACAGCGGTCTTACCTGTTGGTGCTTAAAATAATTTTGTTTTGGGGCACCTGGGTGGCTCAGTCCATTGGTCATCTGCCTTCGCTCAAGTCATGATCCCAGGGTCCTGGGATCGAGCCCCACCTCCGGCTCTCTGCTCAGTGGGGAGTCTGCTTCTCCCTCTCCTTCTGCCTGCTACTCTTTCTCTGTCTCTGTCAGATAAGTAAGTGAAATCTTAAAAATAAATAAATTAAATAAATTAACTTTGTTTTGCAAATTTTTGAGAACTTTGAGCCCATGGACACGGGGCTCGGCACTTCCTGGGGCATCAGAAGCGACCCATGCCAGTGAGAGGCTTTAGTTCAAGTCAGGGGCTAGAGATGAAGTTCTGGTAGCTTTCCAGTAAATTTGCTGAGTAGATCATTTAAGTCCTGAATCTATCTTTAATTTAAGTCTTTATCTGAAATTCATTGTCTACTTGCGTTCTTGACGTTTTCCCTAGTCTTCCTCCCTCTGGCCATAGTGCTCCTCGAGTGCTTTGTTATGTTTCTATGCCAACGTTCTGTGACTCAGGTACTACTTTTGGAGTCCCCATTTGTCAAAGAAGGGATGACGCAGTCTCCCCCTGGGGCTAGGAGAGTAGAAGCGGAGCGGTGTCCACCTCCCGCTAGGGCTCCCGGAGTGAGCTATGCCTCTGCTCCTGGAAGTTCCAGCCTTGGAAGCACAGAGCCACTGCCCCACTCAGCACGGCCGGGCATCTCCATATCGGGGAGCCCCGTGCATCTCCATATCAGGGAGCACCGGGCATCTCCGTCTCTGGGAGCATCGAACATCTCCATATCTGGGAGCACCAGGCATCTCCATATCTGGGAGCATCAGGCATCTCCATATCTGGGAGCACCAGACATCTCCGTATCTGGGAGCACTGAGCATCTCCATATCTGGGAGCACTGAGCATCTCCATATCTGGGAGCACCGGGCATCTCCATATTGGGGAGGACCGAGCATCTCCATATCGGGGAGCACCGGGCATCTCCGTATCTGGGAGCACTAAGCATCTCAGTATCTGGGAGCATCGAGCATCTCCATATCTGGGAGCACCAGGCATCTCCGTATCTGGAAGCATTGAGCATCTCCATATCTGGGAGCACCGGGCATCTCCATATCGGGGAGTACCGGGCATCTCCATATCGGGGAGCACCGGGTATCTCCGTATCTGGGAGCACTAAGCATCTCCGTATCTGGGAGCATCGAGCATCTCCATATGTGGGAGTACCAGGCATCTCCATATCGGGGACCACCGGGCATCTCTGTATCTGGGAGCATTGAGCATCTCCATATCTGGGAGCACCAGGCATCTCCATATCTGGTAGCACCAGCCATCTCCATATCAGGAAGCACCGGGCATCTCCATATCTGGGAGCACCGAGCATCTCCGTATCCGGGAGCATCAGGCATCTCCGTATCCGGGATCATCGGGCATCTCCGTATCAGGGAGCATCGGGCATCTCCGTATCTGGGAGCATCGGGCATCTCCGTATCAGGGAGCACCAGGCATCTCCGTATCTGGGAGCATCGGGCATCTCCGTATCAGGGAGCATCGGGCATCTCCGTATCAGGGAGCACCGGGCATCTCCATGTCAGGGAGCACCGGGCATCTCCATATCTGGGAGCACCGGGCATCTCCGTATCTGGGAGCATCAGGCATCTCCATACCCAGGAGCACAGCCCCTCCGGTCCCCCACCCATGCTGCGCAAGCGGCCCCAGATCTCAGCACATCTTATTCCAAAGATCTGCCACTCTGCTCATCTTTACTACAGAAATCTCTGAGGCTCCTTTCCAGGATCTTACAGAGTCCGTGAAAAAAGAAGGCTCAGAGCAATTTGGTTTGGGTCTGATTTTCTGCTGTAAGTCCGGTAAAAAGCCTCAGCTGTGCCTAACTGTGGCCTTTTGCCCTGGGCGCGTGTGTGTATGTGTGTCCACAGACTTCTACACGTACGTGTGTACATATACAGTTGGCCCTTGAGTAACACAGGATTTAGGGGTGCTGACACCTGCACAAAAATCCCCGTACAGGG
Organism: Halichoerus grypus; assembly: GCF_964656455.1. Classification (NCBI taxonomy): domain Eukaryota; kingdom Metazoa; phylum Chordata; class Mammalia; order Carnivora; family Phocidae; genus Halichoerus; species Halichoerus grypus. The sequence goes on along the minus strand of NW_027555080.1, from coordinate 28,017 downwards.
GCGCCTTGGGGGGAAGGGTAGAGTTGGTCGAGCAATGGACTCTTGGTTTGGCTCAGATCATGAGCTCATGGTCCTGGGATTGAGCCCCACGATGGGATCCACGGTCAGCGCAGAGTCTGCTTGGGATTTTTCCATCTCCCTCTGCCCCTCCCCCACCCCACATTATGTCTTTCTCTCTCTTTCAAATAAATAAATACATTTTAAAGAAAATCCGTGAATAACGTTTGACTCCCCAGAAACTTAACTGCAAATACCCTACTGTTGATCAGAAGACTTACCAATAGTATAAACAGTCGATTCAAGCATATTGTATATATACAGTATATAATATTGCAGATATTATATACTGTATTCTTACAATGAAATTAGCTAAAGAGAATGTTATTTCAAACTTATAAGGAAGGGAAAATATATCTGTAGTATATTTACAGTCCTATACTTATCGAAAAAGATCCACATGGAAGTGGACCCTCACAATTCAAACCTGTGTTGTTCAAGGGTTAACTGTATATAAAACATTATGATACTATACAAACGTATATAAAATACATGTGTACCCATCATTGGATCAATAAATGACATGATGCTGGACAACAGAAATCATTACCTACATATATTTACATTATTTATGTATATTACCCTGCCTTCTTCAACAAAGCATTTGCATAGCTTGCCTTAATTTTAGCTCAGATTTAAGAAGATTCATCTATTCTTTTTTTAAAAGATTTTATTTATTTATTTGACAGAGAGAGAAAGAGGGAGATAGAGCACAAGCAGGGGGAGCGGCAGGCAGAGGGAGAGGGAGAAGGAGGCTCCCCGCTGAGCAAGGAGCCCAATGCGGGGCTCGATCCCAGCACCCTGGGATCATGACCTGAGCTGAAGGCAGACGCTTAACCGACTGAGCCACCCACATGTCCTGAAGATTCATCTCTTCTAATGCAAACAAAAGGATATTTCTCAAAAAAAAGGAACAGTCATCTCCTGCTGTTGTCTCTAACTCATTTCTGTTTGTTAAATGCCGGCAGGATAACTGTGGATGCACGAAGTGCTGTTGTCATTTCTGACATCTGAAACGTACAGGGTGTGGGTCCCCTCAGAAGAGCCTTCCGTGTGTTGCTTCAAGCACAGGAGACTATAAGCCTTACTGGAGATGTGGAGGCTGGAGATATCTTTCACACTTGGCACTTCTCAAAAGAGAGGCTGAAAATGTAAACTCAAAAGACAGACAAACCCCACTTGCTTACTTTCAAGAAGAACGGTATATATAAAACTAACCAATGAAGACACTAAGTCTAGATGTTATGACTGTATTTTCCAGGGCAATAAGATAAGAAGAGGACCTCTATGAGTTCAATTCTATAGTGTCTTGTGTGTACGTCTTAAGAGGTCTTTGGAACAGAAAGATCTTTGAACCTATGCTTCTCTATTTTAGTTTTTTGGGGAACCGGTATGGATGGTGTTTATTTTGGGAAATAGAGTAAATATTCCCAAGTTTGGAAGAGTCAGCCTATCAGAAGATGCAAACCCAACATTCCATTTCTAAAACAGGACACCTCAATCATCAGACCTCTTTCTCTGGGGAATGGCCGGCAAGCATCTTCAGCAATTATACCAGTCAGAGGAGAAATTTCCGTGACTTCCGTGGGCCATAAAAATCTGATACCATCAGCAAACTGGAAGGCATTTCCAGTGAAGGTGGCTTCACATACAAAAGCAGCAGAACTGAGTACCACAAGCTCATGGCAAACCACCAGGACCCAGCCCTGCTCAGTGATGCTTATTCATCTGGGAGATGAATCCTAAATCTCAACTCCAAGCTGTGGGGCAAATAAGGCACCCAGGGGAGACTTTCTGTGCACCTGAGCACTCAGAGACACGCTCCACTTGCAAACACGTGAAAGAACCTGAAAAAGTAACCTTTTTTAAAGTCTTTAAAACATGAGAGAGCTTATCAAGACAGGGAGGAATTGCTAAGCCAATATGACAGAGAAACTGCTTACGTGGATAGGTACATCAACTGGGAAGAAAGGTTTGCCCTAAGGGTACTTGTCAAGCCCAGAAATTTTTAGATTTCCTTCTGACAGCCTAATGGGGCAAAGGGGATAGAAATGACAGATTTGGCAAGGTCTTTTTATTACAGTAATGGAACTGTTCCAAAATAAGCTTATTGTGATGGCTATATAATTCTTTATATATGCTAAAAATTCGTGGACTTGTACACTTAAAATGGATGAATTGTATGATATGTGAATTGTATCTCAATAAAGGTTGGGGGGGAACTCAGTGAAGTGAGATCACTTTCTATTTGAGGGCAAAGGTAGGGGGAAACTGTCTTCTAGAAGCCGGCTGGCCTCCCCCTTCCCCACCCCAACTGATCTGCTCTGGTTGCCAGGCACATGTTTACCTTAGAGACAGAGCACCCTCCCCCCCAGGGTTCTGAGCCTTCAGTTGAGACCCATAGAACACTGGCCCTTGGAGGCAGAGCTGTGGAACCCTACACAGCCATGGAGGGTCTGCTGCCTGCCATCAGATCCACTTTCCAGTTGGTCCTAGAGCCCCTGTGGGGTGCCCTGCTGGTGATTTCTGAAAGCTGGAGACATGTTGCAGTTCTCCATGAGTTTCCCTGGGAGATCCTGGCATATATTGTAATACTGGTTTTGACAGCGAAGAAACGACACATTTGGAGAAGTGTGAAGGTGCTAGGCAAAAGGTGTTTGGCCCACGCTAAAGTCTGTGGGAAACGTAGTGGGAATATGGGACCAATGACACAAGCTGATGATGCCCTAGGGCTGCCCGGGGTGGAGGCCAGTCTTCCCACATTACAAACCTTATGCTTCTCAGCAGTAAGTACTAACCGCTGTAGGCTGGCACTTCAGAACACCATTGACTTTCTGAAAATGGCGCAGAAGACCCAGCCTCCTAAACTTTCTCAAGTGACTGGTGATAGACCCATCTTAAGAACGTCAGAGAAGAATGGAAAACAACTTTGGAAGAAAATAATAGATGATTTGAATGGAAACACTGACGTTCTAGAGAGTCCAGAACTGCTCGCCCAAGAAATCGCGAGATGGAAGCAGAGACTCCAGGAAACGGAGCAGGAGAAAGAAAGGCTAGAGCAGTCGAACGCAGGAATGCAGCGGGCTCTGAAAGAGAAAGTCAGCCAGTTAATACCACTGGGTGAAAACCTTCTGAAGGCCATCCCCTGGCCTTGTCTCCTTGGAGATCTCTTGGGTCACGTCAACTGGGAAGTCAAGCAAAAGAGGGAAGCAGAAAATGACAATCAGCCCATCCATCGGTCAGAGGGTGATCTGAAGGGTGTCACTGACGATGCTGATTCCAATGTGTCCCTTCAAAGTGCTGAAGAGAAGAATGAGGAACTAGCCAGACAACTGTGGGAAGAAAAGCGAATCAATGAAGAGCTTATGGGACAAATCACAGATCTTCGAGCCAAGGAAGCCTCTTTGCAGACGGAAAATTCACAGCTTCAAAGTGAGATTCAGCAGTTGAAACGGAAGCTTCAAATTCTGCCTCAATTATATCAAGAATACACCAGGGAACTTGAGAGAAAATCATTGGAGAAGGAAGCTCAGTGCTCAGACATTGAGAAGAATCTTTCCTACACGTGTGGAAACATCGAGTCCGCAACTCAGATTCGCAACTTATGCAAGAAGATGGCCGAAGACACCCGCAGAGAACTGGAGGAGAAGACCTCGCACTATCTAAAGGAGATCCTCTTCTATGCGAATAAAGTCCAGGAGAGCTGGATGGCAGCTGTGCTTACCGAGCGAAAAGTCAAGGAGCTAAGGAAAGAAAATGATCACATCAGGCAAATGTTGGCCAAAGCGGAGTTCAACTTCCCGCCTTTCCCAAGTGGCCGTTTTGCTCCTGCTCCCCCACAGGCAGCCCACGGAGGCCCAGACGTGTCAGGGGGCCCCCTGGATCATCAGCACCCCCAGGAAGGAGAAGAGCCAGGCCGCGAGGGCCCACGCATCCAGGGACACCCGCAGGTTTGACTGAGCTCACCGCAACCCAGTCCTGAACTCCCACAACCACGGCATAACATCTGCATGTGTTTTCTGTCTTTAAAGTAGTTTTCACTCATCTCTTTTTGGTTTAGATACTGCTATTTAATTGATATTACAATTGCTTTTATTCAAGTAGATTTAGCATTATAATTTTCAGATACTATTTCTCCAGTCAAGTGTCATTTCCTATAATTCTTACCAATATATTGTTTTCACATCACCAGACCCTCTAGAATTAGATAATATTAAGTATTGTATTTTGATTTAAATTAAAGATCCACAATTACTTTAACAACTATTGAAATTTGGCATGGATACAAACATTTAAAATAACATTTTTCTATGGCATGAGCATTTTTGTATGCCATTTTGATACTCACGAGCATGTATTAGAAGTCTGTACGAGTAATTTAATATATATCTGAATAAATTTTGATTTAAAAAAATTGGAAAAAAAATCCCCTATTCCAACTTCATAATATTTTGATTAGACTAGCTTTAAATTCATAAATTAACTTATCGTAGTTTAAGGTTTACAATATTTTTCTCCCCTGTTAACTTTTTTAAATGTTTTTCTTTTAAGATATTGTTTGCTCTTTAGACGTTTCTAAATTTTATGCAGTGAAAACGAAGGTTTTCCCTTGATGGCAAGCAAACACACACACACACACCCCACCATGCCGATTACAAGGCACGCTGAGTCGGTATGTCAGGAACAGAGGATAATATAACAGTAAAGAAAGCTGCAAAATTGTAAAAAAATTTTAAAGAAAGAAAGAAAGAAACCATGCTCACACAATTTGTATAATATACCTAACTCATATACACACAAAAGGAGAGTTGCCCAGAAAGTGAGGAAAAAGCAGGGGGAGACTCCCAGATGCTAACAACAGGGGAAGCTCTTCCCAGCTCTGGGACTGCCTGGAGCAAGAAGGGGGGTGCAAGTGGGGGGCTGTCCTCAAGGAAGACAAAGATTTGCTGCAGGTACACATGACAGCCACCAGATGGCGAGGGAGCGCAGAGCAGGGAAGTGCAGGGCACTAACTTGGAGAAGGACCAGCACACTTGGGTCTATACAATCTAAAGTGTGTGTGTGTGTGTTACTGCATTAATTCATATCCGTTTATTTAGTACAGGCAGATCTCAGAGATCGTGCAGATTTAGTTCCAGGCCACCACAATAATGCAAATGCCACCATAAAGCAAACAATTCAATAATTAATATTTTTCTGGAAGTCATTTTTTTTCTGGTTTCCCAGTGCACACAAAAGTTATGTTTGTTACACTACACTGTCATCTAGTAAGTGTACAATAGCATTATCTCTAAAAAAATAAAAATTAAACCATGTTGAATTAAAAAATATTTTCTTGCTAATAAATGCTAACCGTCCTCTGAGCTTTTAGCACGTTGTAATCTTTCAGCTGATGGGAGGGTCTTGCTTCAGTATTTGCTGACTGATCAGGGTGGTGGTTGATAGAAAGCTGTGGCAATTTCTTCAAAGAAGACAACTACGAAGGTTGCCGCCTCAGCTGACCCTTCTTGTCACAAAAGACTTCGCTGTATCGGGCAGCGCTGTGGAGGGATGTGAAGAAATTGAGGCGCTGTTGGGTGGGAATGTGAAACAGCATAGCTGCTGTGGAAAACAGTGTGGAGGCTCCTCCAAAAATTAAAAAGAGAGATACCATATGATCCGGTAATCCCACTTCTGAATATGTATCGCCCAAAACTGAAATCAGGATCTGAAAGGGGTACCTGCACTTCGAGTTTCATAGAGCACTATTCTTAGTAGCCCACGAGAGAAAGCCATCCAAATGTCCACCAATGGATGGATGGATGGGCTCAGAGAATATGGTATGAATGAGTAAAGAAAATGTAACATTATTCTTAAAAGAGAAGGAAATTCGGTCACACGCTACAATATGGATTAACCTTAAGGATAGTATCCTATGTAAAATAAGCCAGTCATACACACACACACACACACACACACACACCAGATATTGTCTGATGCCTCTTATATGAGATCTCTAAAGTTGGTGAAAAATAAAATAAAAAATAAAGCAGTCCAACTCCTACAAACAGAAAGTGGACCCGTGGCTGCCACGGGCTGAGGAGTGAAAGGAATGGGTGGTTATTGCCTGGGTGTAGAGTTTCAGATTTGCAAGATTAAAATTTCTAGCAATCTCTTGCTCAACTATGTGAATTTAGTTAATAATACAAAACTACCAAACTTAAAAAGAATTAAAAGGGTAGATTTCATGTCATGTGTTTTTTACCACAATTTGAAAAAAAAAAAAGAAAAGGAAATGTGAGTTTTGGGATTTGAGTGGTGGGGAATTAGACTTGAGCTCTGTCTCCAACCAATGACTTCACCTCTCTACATTTTGGTTGAAGGAGTTGATCTAAATAATTTTTAAAGGTTCTACCCAGTTCTAAAATCTAATTGCTTTATAATTATAAAGAGAATATCTTAGTCATTGACTCTAAGACAAAGTCCTTTATAGTACAAAATGTTGACCTCCTTATCTTCCAAAAAATCCCTCTACTACACCTTGTCAATCGTATCAGACAGACAATCAATTCACATTGGATGCTCAGTGGTCAGCATCTCACTAAAGTAATTCATGCTGAAAACAACATGATAAGAACTTGAAAAAGGACAATGTTTACCTCAAGCCGAAGGAGGACCAAATTTTAAATATTCATATTATGCTCATTATATTTTTGATCACTAATCTTTACTGGATGTGTATGAGAAAGATGAGAGCAAAGGTCATTAGAAGAAAGAAAATTATCTCTGAAATGACCCTGATATCAGGTGAAGATCATCTGAATGCAGGAAGTACTAGAGGGATGGAAAGGAAGGAGCAGAATTACGACAGGTTGAGGATGGAACTTGGTGGGTATTAGACAGCAAAGGATCAGAGGATTTTCTAAGGTTTCAGTCTGGAGGGATGGGGGTAACAATGAAACAAGCAATGTTTGTAGAAAGGAAGGTGCCTATGTCGAAACACACAGGAGAGAGATTGGGTCCTGGGATGAAGAGGCATCCTGGGGAGACTGCATGGGTACTTTTACATAGTGTTTGAAGAGAGACAAGAGCAGCAAGGCCTGGACCGATCCTTGGGGCACAGCGGCAGTTAAGCCAAAATCCTCACACTTGCAGCAGGTGTCTTAGGTGTTACAGAGTGTAATGAATAAGAAAGCTTATGAACGAGGAGGAAGAGGCCCTGGCAGGGGTGTAAACAGGGAGGAGGAAGTAACCAAGACAGAGAAATGAAGCCAAAGGGGCCAAGGGTGCGACAAAAGAGCGCCCTGCAGCAGAAGTCAGAGGAAGGGGCTGGTGGGGAGGTGTTGGTTAGTGTATCTTTGCTGCCAGAAAGGTATGGGAAGGAGGACATCCAAAGTGAGAAAATTCCTGAAAAGGCAGGAAGGGAAAGATTTCCAGGCTCAGATGAGAGAATCAAGTTTGGAAATCGAGGCGGGAACGGTGGAAGGATGAGTGTAGAAAGAAAGGTTATTTGCTGGAATGTATGGCCACAAGCCACAGCAAAAGAACTTTGCTAGCTCAAGTAGAAAGGAATTCATTTGGAAGGCTTTGGGGCAACTCCCAAACTGCATACGAAGGCCAGATAACCAGACTCGGCAGGGCTGAACCAAGGGAGACTGGGCGTAAAAAAGACAGGTGAGCTCCAAGCACAGCATGAGCTTGGGTTAGGCCCCATCACTGGTACTAGACACGTACCAAGGACACAGGTGTCATCTGGTCTCCTCTACTGTCACCTCAAAGCTCTGAAATCCCCAACTGTCCTCCCAAGATTCAAAAGTCCGGTGCCAAGTGTCTTCTTAGCTAACCCTCCATTATCTGCCCACTCTCCCCCCCCATGACTTCTAAGAGCACCTGACTATTCCGCTTTCTGAGACATACTTGATGTCCCACCAGATACCCAGGGCAGACATTCTTTCCAAAAATAAGGCTCTTACAAAAACAAAATAAAACAAATGAACCAAAAGCCTCATACAGTCAAAAGCAGCCAAAACAAGAGACACTTGTCTACCACTTCCCACCTCGCCAATTCCCAGACCTGCATTTCAAATCCAAAAGCAAAACAACATATATGATGCAAAAGTCTTCTGCCTCACATAAAAACAGTCTGCCTTTGTACCGCCGAAAACACTCTACTTCCCAGAGCAAGCCATTAAAATCTCTCCACTCTATCCAAGCTCCAGCCCCAAGACCCCCGACTGACACCCTTTCCTTTGGTTTGCATTCTCTAGCAAGCTTGTTCTGGTATTTTGCAAACCACAAAGCAGTGACAAAGTCAGACAACACTAATGCATGTGTAAACTTGGTGGAAAGAGATTTAAAAGGATGTTAAAACACTGACATGATACAATAAGGCAGGAAACTCTGGGTAATGGCTTTAGTTCTCTTCTCTGTGGCAGGTCTCCGCTGTGGGTAACATCAACGGCTTCCCTACGCCAGAGCCCCCTCCACGTCTACTTTGCCTTCAGCCAGCACTTTTGCAGCTGGGGACACTTAACCCTTGGGGTGAGCCTGTGACCCTCAATGTCACACATGGAGATGTCGGCTCTGGGTCATCCTGCGTGTATAGGGTTACAACAGCCTTTCAGAACTGCCTTTCACTAACTTTTTCTTTCTTTTTAAAACATCCTTTGGTTTTATACTGGGCAAGAGCAAAAATAAGATTACTTGATAGTAAATCGCCCCTACCGTACAATTACAAAATGCTGCTCTTTACCACATTGTAAGATTTCAATACGCAGCCAGCCTATTTCTGATTTCTTAATGGGGACTAATGTGAAATAATAATAAAGATGGCTGTATCCCCACCAGGTAATTCAAATCCCCACTTAAATCCTCCACAAGTGGCCCCAACTTTTCTCTTGTCCAAATAAAGACTAAGACGCAAGATGGTTTAAGAACAAATGAAAACTCCATCGCCTTCAACCGAACTCTAGCTCTATCTGTGTAAATAGTAAGCAGTATTTCCCTCTGATTAAACCATCTTTCATTTAAAGAACTATTTCACACTTGAAATTCTTAGGCCATATGCAACTGTTATGGGATAAACTGCGTTCCTCCAAAATTTATGTTGATGTGCTAACCCCAGGTAACTCAGAATGTGAATGTATTTGAAGATAGGGCCTTTTAAAGAGTGATTAAGCTAAAAGGAGACAATTAGGGTGAGCCTAATCCAATCTGACTGACGTCCCAATACGAAAAGGAAATTTGGACCACAAAGGGACACCAGGGACATATACACAGAGAAAGAAGGCAGCCATTTGTACGCCAAGGAGCAAAGCCCCAGAAGAAACCAAAGCTACCTCTACCTTGATCTTGGATTTCCAGGCTCCAGAACTGTAGGAAAATACATTTCTGTTGTTTAGCCCCCAGTCTGTGGTACTTTGTTATGGCAGTCCTAGCAAACTCATACAGCAACCCGTTCAAAGAGACCAACTGGATTATTAGTAAAGAAAACAATGTATGAATTGCCATCTACTTTCATCGGTGTTTTAAATACTTTTCCCATGTCATGAGGGGATGGATTTTGTAATTCCCAGTAGGAAAACATACTTGAAAATCTCCGCTCTTCTCGGTCTTGCCTTCTCAATCCACATGAACATCAAAATGTGTAGCCTCTGAAGAAACAACTCCGTTGTGAATATGATCTTCGAGGTGGGGATTTCTCACTGCCCACATTTAGATTAGAGTCCTACCAGATACAATCGCTCTTAGATGCTGGACAGCATATGCTGGGTTGTAGGGCGATGTAATAATTTCACCGGTTCTTTTCCATGTTGAATGGCGTATTTCAGAAGCACTGCGGTGGAGGTATGTTAGCAATGTCGCTGTGTCTGTCTGAACGAGCAAGAGTAATTTAAATAGGACAAGTTCAGTGGCTACAGTCACCTGGGATCTCGGCCCATGGAGTTAAAGGAGTTTTCGCTGTCTGTAAATGCAGAGGATCAAAAGCTCCAACTCTTCTCTGCTCCTAGGGAATCACAACAGGACTCCTTGTGCCCTCCCTCCAGAGCTGGTCACGTGGTCAGTCCAGTCCAGCTCTGTTTGGAGGACTCAAAGCTCATCTTGGGGGTATGAACCCCTTGAATGCCCAAGGAAAAGTTTGTGAGATCTGCTAACGGTGACATAAAAACTTGACAATGAGCATCCCTCACATTTTCCTTCATTGGTGCTTCTTTTAATTTCTGGGCCAAAAAAAAAAACTGAAGTGGGAAAACAATTGAGATGTAAATATATAGATCTAGACCTTCCAGGAGGTGAAATCCACATCATGGTTAAGGTAAAATTTAATCCACCATCCAAGTGGCCGATGTTTAGTGTGTGCCATAAGGAAGCATATGCACTTTGCTGCATGGCCTTGAGAAAATGGCATTCCTTTTACTGTTCGTGCAAATCATCTTTGTTATTAATTTGCTCAGTTCGGTTTCTTCCTATCATATAATTGTCATGATAGTTTACAGAAAACATATCCCCTTTTTATAGTGGCTTGTGTAGAGAGACCACACTTAGTGACCTACTCCTAGCCCTGCCACTTAACTAACTACATGTTTTCCTGCAGTTGGTAAGAAAAGAAAAAAAAACAAAGAAAAAAAAGACAGTGGTTGGTGGGGTTTCAGTTCCTTGAACAAGGGAGTGGCCCCAACAGAAAAGGAGTCTACATTCTAATAGCTCAGAAGGAAGACCTATTATAAAATCTTTCTTTGGAAACCAAAACCAACATTTAACTGTCTTATTAATAATAAGCCTATGTAACATTATTTCAAATACCCACACATGCATTTAACACAAGCTAATTAGCTGGATATGTTCCCAGGTAGTAAGTTGCTCAAAGTTACATTTTCATAAATATTATAGTTTTCAAGGGTGAGAATTTTTATGGACAAAATGAACATCTGGTAAGAGTTGCTTTTAAAAAGTTAAAATTGTTGGAGAAATGGTAGGGTAAATCTTAGAGCCTCAGTCCCCCATTTATCAGTTAATTAAAGCAGACCCAAATTTACTTTTTTAGGTGAAGCTTTACCTTTCTCAAGAATACTTCGTCATCATCGGTATTTTGATGTCTGCTGATGTGAATTCCATCCAATGAGCTTGTTGCTTAAGCTTTTCCCCCAGATTAAACCAGACCAAGAGAGCATTCCATACGGTACAGCACTGCCGTGGCCCCACACGGAATCACTTTGTTGGATTGTTCTCTTGCGTGCTGCCATTGGCCCTAGTTTGGAGCATCTTGGAATCAGTCTTGAGAAATGTGTTGTTGAAATTGCACTTGGAATGTTGGCCAGGGTTATTGTTCTTAAAATCCTGGTGCTTGTTTTAAGATGATCCAAGGTAGAAGTTGTCGGTCATGACGGGTATGCAAACCTAGGCTTTTCCACACGATTGGTTTGTTGGCATCCCCTGAATTCTGTAGAGAGCACAAGTGAACTGGTTTTCCTAATTTGACTACTAGAATGCTCAGAGAGGTCTACCTCTGCAGTGCTTTTTTGTACATTGTATAACAAAGTTATATTTTTCTACCTTTACTGTTGTAAATCTGAGATGACACTGAAAGAATTTTCAGGACTGGAATATTGGAATAATAATTTTCTGTGCAATTAGACGGGCATTCATTGACACATTCACCCACATAACTACAACATATATTGAGTAGCTACGATGAGGGCCACAGACTAGCATGCCTATAGGGGCCAGGCTGGTAAAATAAATGTGTGACTGGCCACAAACAAAGAAACAGAGACTCCCACAAACTGCCCACCTAAAGGAATTCATTTATTAACTCTGTGCTGGCCGGATAAGGCAGGTGGCTAGAAGTCAGGTGGCTATTCCTACCCCCTGGCCAACAATGTGTCAAGCCCTAAAGTATACACTATGGCTATACATAAATAAGATATGAGGCTCCTGCCCCCCAGGGGCTTCACAGTTTGTTGAAGGGGGAAAACATGGAAACAAATGAGCACAATAGCATGTCAGAAGTAGTAGGAGCACCTGCAGGGTCCAGCAAGTAAAGTACAGAGTCAGGTGCAGGATTCCAGGTAGAAAATATACAAGGGAATTAGCAAACACAATGATTCCGCGCAACCCCAATTGCTGAGAGAGGAGATCCTCAGGATTGAGTCTTAGCGCACACCACTGCAAGGAACACACACTCAACCAGCAGGAGATCAATTCAGAAAATGAAGCCAGACCCGTCTAGCAATATTTCCGTGATTGTTTACTCGAGTAATCAGAAAATTAAAATATAGATACATGGAAAGAAATAACACTTAGTCGAGGACATTAACCAGTTTTGGACTTGACGTCTCCAGCCTATATTTGTGAGTGCTGGGACATATAATTTGAATAAGTTTTCACTCATCGAGCCTCCAATTACTGGCTGGAATGATGACCTACAAAGAAAATACAGAATCACTACTTAATGGATTGAAAAGTAGTCAGGAAATACATGGGGCTTTATTAAGTGCATAATAATATTTTCAAGCTGACTTGGTAAACGATGACCTGCATTACTGATTTTTTAGGTTCATATTTATAATGACTATTGTTGTATCTTCCTGAGAGACTCTGGGCCCAAAATAGAGAAAAAAATAGTAAGAAATCTGGGATGCCTGGGTGGCTCAGTCGGTTGAGCGTCTTCCTTTGGCTCAGGTCATGACCCTGGGGACCTGAGATCAAGTTCCACATTGGGCTCCTTGCTCAGTGGGGAGTCTGCTTCTCCCTCTGCCTGCCACTCCCCCTGCTTGTGCTCTTATCTCTGTGGAAATAAATAAATAAAATCTTTTTAAAGAATAATAATAAATTTCACATTAATACTAAATGAATTCCTTAATTTCCAGTATAAATGTGCTCTTTTTTTTTCTATGTTTAAAATTTTATACATTCTGTTAAGGGCTTATTCTTTAAAAAAATAAGTTGGCTTGGTAGTTTGAACTTCCTATTAGGCTTATTTTAAAATGAAGAATGGGAAGGATAAAAACCAATTCAGTGAAATGCAAAATGTATTTTAGATCATAAAGGAAAGAGAGTTTCACAGCTGATTCTCTCAATGTCAGACAAATTTGGTTGTAGTTTTGAACTTTTATAATGACCTTTGCACCCACCCTCCAAATGAGTTTGTGACCTATCTCCTTATTCTTGATGGATTTTGGTGAAACTGGACCCGACTTGATGAATTTGCAAAATGGAATTTCGCTTTAGTAACTCTCATTTGAAAATCCCAGCCTTAGATATCGAACTGAGTATGCTTTACCACACACATTCAGGGGTAAAATATGTTCAGGAATTCCGTAAAACTAAGGCAGGAATCCAAGCTATATGCCCACACAGTAGATGAAAACATTCTGGGCCTTGGTTAAGTTTTGTGTCCATAATGTCTCATTTCATACAGGCTCTTTCTTCCCCAGCAATAAAAACTAATCACTTCTCTTAAGAACCAAGCAAAGCCTAACATCATGTTATTTCACCTGAAGAAACTGTATTTTAGTATATGGCATAAATGTCAATTTTGTTAAATGAAAGAGAATTGCAAATTGAGTCAGAAGGAGTAGGCTCAGAGGACCAGCATTTAAAATGCGGGGCCTGGGTGGCTGGGTGGGTTAAGCATCTGACTCTTGGTTTTGGCTCAGGTCATGATCTCAGGATTGGGAGATCGAGCCCAAGTCGGGGTCCCTGCTCAACGCAGTCTGCTTGAGATTCTCTCTCTCCCTCGCCCTCTGCGCCTCCCCCCCACTTGTGTGCACGCTCTCTCTCTCAAGTAAAATAAATAAATAAAATCTTTAAAATGCATGTAGGGTCATCGTGCTGTTTCCTGCTCATGTTTTGTACAGCTCTGAAGTGCACATTTGAGCAAGGTGTGCTCAAGGAGGCTTGTGTCCCCAACAAGCTGGAAACTTCCACGGTCACTTAATGATGAAACATGGCAGCGGAAAAAAGGACGGAATTAGCAGCACCATGAAAAGTGTTATTGGACTCTAAAGGGCGGAAATTAAAAATGAGAAAGCGAGTGATCAATGAACAGTATGGAGAAGCAAGCTAGAATTTAAACTGGCAAGGAAAAACTACTAGAAACCATCAGGGAAAGAAAATCAAAGTGTGAAGATAAATAATATAGACAATAAGTCAAAGGGGCGCAATATAATCAAAGTTCATACTACGTGTAGGTGTAATGTAAGTCAGATGAGAAAATGGATTTTTCTTCTTTGTGATCACACCTCTCTCGAGGTGTACCTGTCATTGCAGCTTTCTGAAATACAGAATACTCTGCCTAATGAAGAGATTAGTAGTCTACCATTGCGCTCTATCTGACTATTATTCTCTGAGAATAAGAAAGCTAATTATCTCATGCCTTTAAATTTAACGCAGGTAGATACCACATGCTCAATGTGACTAAGGAAATTATAATGAAAAAAGAGTTATTTGTAAGAACTAATGTTTTGTGTTAATATGCAGTATCTCTATAACATGAGTCCAAAACAGAAGTTATGGTGATCTGCCTAGAAGAGTATTATTTATTCCATCATTATCTTTTCTCTTGTTTTCTCATGCTACATTCTGCTCACGGTTTCCTATACGTGCCCTTTGGTTTCCCATCAGTCTTCTGACTAATTCTTTCACTCCAAGTGCCTAGATTCATTGTCAGCAAAATGTAGTCAAATTCTATCCCTTCAAGGCCCAAAATACTGTCTCCTCCTGAAAGAAGCCCCTCTTTTCTCAACCAGAAGCAATGCCTCCTCCCAAGAACTCTCATAGCAATATCCTTGCCAATCTTATAAAGCTTTAATGAAGAACAATTGCTTTCATCTTTATGGGAACAGTTATTTGGGGTACCTGTCTTATCTTTCATACATTCATTTGTTTTGCAAATGTTTCTGGAAAACCTTCTCCATTCAAGGATAGACTCTAGAATGTAAGATTTTTGATTTTAGATTCATGCATACTCAACATGTTAATTACCTATTGATAGGTGACAAATTACTTAAAAACTGAATGGCTCAAAGCAACAAGCATTTACGATCTCAGAGATTCTATGGGGCAGGAATCCTGGTGTGGCTAGGATGGATGTTTCTGGCTTAACATCTCTCATGACGTTGCAGTCATCTCAAGGCTCAAATGGGGCTGGAGAATCTGCTTCAAAACTCACTCAAACAGTTGTTGGCAGACCATCATTCCTCACCATATGGGCTATTCCATAGGTGGCCTATGGGTCCCCATGTCATGGCCACTGGTGATCAAAGAGAGAAAGAAAGAGACCAAGATGGAGCCACCAACTTTTTGTGACTTCATCTTGGCAATGACATCTGATCACTTCTGCCATATTCTCTTTTATTAGATGCAAACCAATAAATTCATCACATATGCAGGGAGAGGGTATGACACAAGAACATGAACACCAGGAGGCCAGGATTATAAACTTAGACACCTCTTACCATGCCTAATTACCACACACAATAAGTGTGTGATGAATAATCTGTTTAGGATTCTTGAACCTGTGAGTTTATGGTTTTCATTGAATTTGGTTATGATAAAAAAAAATTTCAAACATCCTTTCTTCAAATATTTTATGACCCCATTTTTTTCATTTTGAAAACTGTATGTATATACACTTAATATACTCATATATAATACACGTATATAATAATACACACACATATATATGTGAGGCCACTTAATGTTGTCCCAGAGCTCACAAATGCTCTGCTCATTTTTTCTCCATCTTTAGGCTTCCATTTTCTGTGTGTTTCATTCTATATGGCTAGGTTAATTAATTTTTCCCTGCAATATCTTACCTGCTCTTAATCCTATCCAATGTGTTTTTCAACAGACATTTTATTTTTCATTTTGAAAATTTTGATTTTGGTTCTTTGTATATCTTTTATTTTTCCTATCTGCTCATTCTCTCTTCCACTTTGTTAAAAGTAGAGAGTATATTGATAATACTGTTTATCTTTCTTGTCTACTAATTCTTATCATTTGTTTTGCTTCCGGGTTTTTTTCTATTTATGAATTTTTTCTACTTGCCATGGGTCTTTTTTCCTGTTTCCCTGCCTGCCTTGTCAATCTCGATTAAATGCCATGCAGTGTGAATTTTATGTTGCTTAGTGCTGAATTTTTTAAATGAATATTCCTTTAAGTATCTGGGGGCTTTTTTTTTTTTTTTTTTTCTGGAATGCGGATTAAGTTTGCTTGGAAATAGTTTGATTCTCTTGAGGGTTGTTTTTAAGCTTTGTTGGGTGGATATGGAACAATCTCTCATCTGGGGTTAAATATCGAGGTATAGGTGACCTTTAATAACATTTACATATTAAATTATGCAATTTAATAATTTTTGACATATTTGTACAATGTTCTTATTTATTTGTTGACCTATAATAAAATGTACGTGTTAACGTATACCGTTATTAAAGTTTTGAATTATTTATACATCCACGAAACCATCACCACAATCAAGACAGTGAACATATCCATCTTCCAAAGTTTCCATGTGCCCCTTGGCAATCCCTTCCTTGCTTTCTATGACTGTAGATTAACTCACATTTTCTAGAGTTTATAGAAATGAAGTCTACAGAAGATATTCTATGTTTATCTGGCTTCTTTCACTCAGGATAATTAGTTCTCAATTCATACGCTATGTTGTAGTGTATACCAACAGCTCATTCAGTTATATTGCTGAGTTGTTTCCATTGTGTGGATATACCATAATGTGTTTATATATTCACTTGGTGATGAACAATTGGATTCTTTCCAATTTATAGCAATTATAAATAAGGCTGCTGTGAATATTTGTATACAAGTATTTGAAAGAACATAGGCTTTCTTTTCTCTTGAGTAAATAGCTAGGAGTAGAATGGATCATATGGTACATGGATGTTTAATTTTTAAAGTCAGTCCAATGATTTTCCAAAGTGGATGTACCATTTTACATTTCCAATAGCAGTATAGGAGGGTTCCAATTTCTCCACCCACTTGCCAGTACTTTGTATGGTTTTTAATTTTAGCCATTCTAAAAGGTATGTAGTGATATCTCCTTGTGGTTTTAATTGGCATTTTTAAATGACTTGTCAAAATCTAGCATGTTTGTATGTACTAATTTGCCATCAATATATCTGCTATGGTAAAATATTTGATCAGACTTTCTGCTCATTTTTAAAATTGTGCTGTTTCTTGTTGAGTTTTGAGTATTCTTTACCTATCCTAGATTCCAATCCTTTATCGGAGCTAAACTTTGCAAATATTCTCCTAGTCTATGGATTATATTTTTATCCACCCAACAGTGTTGTTTGAAGAGCAGACATTTAAAAAGTGTTGAAGTATATTTTAAAAAAATATTTGATTATAACTATGCTTTGAAGTTGGATCTAAAACAATTTTTTTTTTTGCCTAATTCAAAGTTTACATTGTTAAATCTATTGACATGAAGTTATTTAGAAAATTACCTTGGGGGTGCCTCAATTGGTCAGTCTGTTAAGAGATGGATGTTGATTTTGGCTCGGGTCATGATATCAGGGTCACGAGATTGAGCCCCACGTCAGGCTCCGTGCTCAGTGCGGAGTTTGCTTGGGATTTTCTCTCGCCCTCTGCCCCTCCCCCCACTCTCTCTCTTTCTCTCTCTTTCAAATAAATCAAATCTAAAAAAAAGAAAAAGAAAAAAGTCCACAAAATTCCCTTGAGGTTCACTAATAGCTATAGAATCAGCTTTAATGTAATCTGTCCCATTAGCAATTTGGGTCTTCTTTTCTTTCCTTCACATCAAGCCTGGCTAGTTTGTCAATATTACATATTATCAGTCTTCTCAAATAATTTTAGTTTCATTTATTATCTCTAGTAATATTTTTTTTTGGTTTTCTGTTTCATCGATTTCCATTTCTATTTGCTTTCTTCTTCTTTGGATCAAATGCGCCTTTCCTTTTATTTTCTAGATTCTTAAGGTAGAAACATAGGCCATTAACGTAAGACATGTGTTCTGTTTAATAGAATTGTTTCGTGGTACAAGTATCACCCTAGTGTTATTTTACAGTATTCAACCAATTTTAACATGCTGTGTTTTTATTTTCTTTTTCCATTCAACATATTTCCTAATTCTCCTTTTTGATTGCTTCTTTGATAAATGGATTGCCTAAATATATGTTACTTAGTTTCTGTACTTCATAAGTTTTCAAGCAATCTTTCTGGTTTTGAATTGTAATTAAATTCTAACTTTATCCTAGAACATATTTTGCATGAATTGAATCTTTCAAAATTTATTGAGATTTGTTTTCTGGTCCAAATTATAACTTTATAAAAATGTTCCATGTGTGGTTGAGAAGAACGTGTAGTCTGATGTTTTGGAGTGGATTGTTCTATATATGTAACATAAGTCAGGTTTGTTGATAATTTTGTTCAATTTTTCTATATCCTGCCTGAATTTTATGTCTGCTCACTCTATCAATTATTGAGGGAGGGGGATACAAATCTCTGATTCTCTTTGTGAATTTGTTTGTTTTTGCACTTTCAGTGGATTTTAGCTTTGTGAATTTTAAAACTCTCTTAGGTCATGAACATTTTTGGTTGTTTTGTCTTCTTAAAGGACATTTTTACCACCATAAAATTACCTTATTTATCTCTTCTAATATTCTTGGAAATTTACTTTGTGGGATACTGATATACCCACTCTGCTTGGTTTTTCTGTTTTTTTGTTTTGTTTTGTGTTTTAGTGTTAACATAGCATATTTTTTCATCCTTATTTTTAATCTATTTGCATTGTTATAGAGATCATTTCTGCTAGGCAACAAGAATATCGGTATTGCTTTTTTATCCAATCTGACATTTTGCTTCTTAATTGGAATGTTTGGGCTCTTTACTTTTAATGTAATCAATGATATCATTAGGTTTAACTCTGTTTTCTTGTTGTTTGTTCCCTATTTGTCTCATTTGTTTTTTGTTCCCTTTTTCTGTTGTTCTATCTTGTTTGGAATTAATTAAATATAATTTTGGGATTCCATTTTATCTCCTTTTTGGCTCATTAGCTGAACCACTTGTTTGGTTATTTTAGTCATTGCTTTAGGGTTTGCCCTACATTTATCACAATCTCCCTTCAAGGGACATCATACCACCATGTAGGGTATAAAGCCTGTAATGGTATGAAACGCTTGCATTTCTCACCTCCTGACTTTTGTGCAACTGTATACATTTTCCTTAATAATTAGATTGAGCAAAGGCAAAGTTAAGAAGAAAGAAAGAGAGAGAGAGAGAGAAAGGGAGAAGAGAAGGGAATAAAGGAAAAACGGAAGGAAGAAAGAAAAGGCAGAAAGAGAGAGAGAGAACAAAACAGCTTTAATCTCTTCATGGCAATTCCAAAACCCAAGAAGTTCTGAAAACCAGAGGCTTTCATGACATGTTTGACAGCAATACCTGACCTAATCTGAATTGATTTGGTGGCAAAGCCTGACCCAAAGTGGCATGAGGCTGCTTGGAGTCTTCATGACTCTTCGTGTAATTATTCACAGATTTTGCTACAGAAAGCTGCGTGGGAAGAGTGAGCGCAGCAGGCCTGAGACTGCTCCCCCTTAAAAAGGCCTCTGCATGATTGGCTCCTGACTGGCATCTGGAAACTTGCATTTTGGGAGGGTTGCCACCATCCCTGACTCATAAGAGCGGCTTACTATGCTCAGCTGTTCATAGAAACAATGTGGCTTATGTTGAAAACCTATTTCTCCTTATGGGAGTCTTGAATTTTGGTCTGTGCAAGGTGAAGGGTGTTTATGTGTCGAGTCCCCAATAAAAACCCTGGGCGCTGAATGTCCAATGAGCTTCCGTGGTAGATGCCATGTCACATGTGTTGTCACATATGTAGCTGGAGAGATCAAGTGCATCCTGTGTGATCCCCCTGGGAGAAGGCTCTGGAAGCTTATGCCTGGTTTCCTCTGGACTTTGTCCCTTGAGCTTTTTATCTTTGCTGATTCTGCTTTGTGTCCTTTTGTTATAATAACTCATAGCTATGAGCATGACTATATACTGACTTCTGCGAGTCCTTCTAGCAAATCACCAGGTCTGGGGATGGTCTTGGGAACCCCTGACAATGAAGTGAATGTGACTGATTGTAGGGCACTACTCAGGAATTCACTGGGATTGTTACATAGCATACGCTATGTGTCCTGTATAACTTATCTAATATTTCCAAAGTTCTGATTTCTTTTTTTTTTCTCTAAAGTGTGTATGACCTGTGATTTTGGATAAAAGATTGTGTAACTGTATCCACAAACACACATATGTTAAATATAAATAGTTTGTATGTATAACTCGTCGGGAAGTTCTTATGAACTACTGATCTTTGCCAGGTAGGATCAATCATGATGCCTTAGACTAAGATGATAATGACGGAAGGTGCTAATAATAATAATAATAATAATAATAGCTAACAGTCTTGAGTTCTCATGCCTAGTATCAGACACTATTTGCAACCTGTACAATAACTCAGCAAAATACGTATTATTAGTATTCCCCTTTTTGTTGTTGTTGAAAATAAACTATGTCTCAAAGAGGTTGTGCCATGTGACCAACAACGTAAAGTTCACAAGGGTGGGAGACAGGGACTTCAGCCCAAGTGTATGTGGATGGATGCCTGCGCCCCAATCACAATGCCACAGGGAGTGACTCTGCTCAGCACAGAGCTCATTTCTCTATTTTCTTTCATTAGGGCTTTTCCCCTCACTCACAGATTCACTTCTGGGATTTTCAAGAGTCTGTGCCTCAGGCTTGTTGACAGAATTACAGGCAGACTATTTGCTTCCCTCAGTGAGTGCTGCTAGTTGGCAGCAGAAAATGTGCTTTTGTGTTCCCTCGCTGGGCTTTTGTTCCTTTACCACGTAATCACTACCATATGTTGCCTCTCATTCACACAAGTGACCTTGTATTTTATTAAGTAATATCCTGAGTGCAGACAAAAGCAAACTTTATCAATCCTACTAAAATCCAAAAAATCAAAAAAAAAAAATGCACAGAGGAGAGGAGGAAAAATAGGGAGTCCGAATGGAAGCTAGAACCCAGGTCACAAACAAGGCTAAGACCAGGCAGGCCAGAGAGAAAGGTTTAAGATTTGGCTGACTTCCACATGGCATATCCTTAACGCTCCAGGCTCATGGCTCTCCGAGAAAGCTACACTTGGGAGGACATTTGTAGCTCGTAGAAAAATGTAACAAGGGATCTACAGGGAAAGGCTCACAGCTGAAGAGACCCTTAACTAAGAATCAAGAGATCTAGGTCCTATCAGTGGTGCTTCTCCTTCCTTGGGGTGTGACGTTGGGCATGTCACTCAGCTTTCCTGAGCCTCAGTTGTCGCTGGCCACAAAATGCATTGTTCAGCGTCACCCCTGAAGTCCCCTTCAACGTAAAAATTCACTGATCATCATCACCAAATAAACATTCTGGGTCAAAATAGGTTTCACAAGAGGTATCTGAAGAAAGAAAAAAAAAAAAAGTCTATGTTGTCAGTTAAACATTCTCCTTAAAGGACTATTATGCTTAAAGTCAATATCTGTAGTGGAGTTTCAAGAGGCCTTCCTATCCTCATTCTCTGACCCGTATGCTTAATCTCAAAATGTCCTCTAATCTCTGTGAGGTTTCAGAAGTTCTGAGAGAACAATGCCAGAGACTTAATGTTCTTTTTTTTTTTTTTAAGATTTTATTTATTTATTTATTTGAGAGAGAGAGAGAGAGCCAGCACACAAGTGGGGGGAGGGGCACAGGTAGAGGGACAAGCCGACTCCACCCTGAGGGAAGACTCCCCATGCAGGGGCTCAATCTCATGACCCTGAGATCATGACCTGAAAATCAAGAGTCGGATGCTTAATCGCCTGAACCATCCAGGCTTAATGTTCTAGGATGCAGCAAGTTCAACCTGAATACATTGAATTTCAACTTTCTTCCTTCAGGAATAGATTATTTTGTCCCTACTAAGGAGGTTTTGAGCAACATTTCAATGTTTAAGACTGCCCACTGCTTTTTGTTTAACGGTGGCGCTAGGGATTATCTCAAAAGACACAGGAGACAATAAAAAAAAGCGCTGGACTTGGAGGAAAAGGACAGGCCTTGGGATCTAGATCACTGCTCCCTAACTGTGTGACATGGACGTGCTCAGTTGAGGTCAGGAGAAGGGACGGTTCTGCTTCTCACTGAGCTGTAGAGATGAAGGAAATGGCATGCCTCAAGGGGCCCATGTGTACATGCAGCCCGCAGAGTGGGTCCCGAGACGTTCAACACAAATGTCTCTGAGCAAGTGCTACTCGGGAAGATCTGTGCGAGAAGGTATTACCACTGTGTTCAGTTGTTTGTCCAGAAGGGGATGTGTTCTAGTTTGGACGCTGTGATGGTTAAGTTTATGAGTGACCTTGACGGGCCACAGGATTCAACATTATTTCTGGGTGTGTTTGATGTTTGATTAAACATTATTTCTGGGTGTGCCTGTGAAGATGTTTCCAGAAGAGATTAACATTTGAAAAGGTGAACTGACTAAAGCAAATGGCCCTGTGCAGTGTGGGTAGGCATCATTCAACCCAAACTCTTAAATGTCTGAATCTCTCTCTGTCTGACAGTTGAAGCTGAGATATCTTCCTGCCCTCAGTGCTCCTGGTTCTCAGACCTTCACACCTGACCCAGAATCTATACCACCAACACTCAGGCCTTTGAACTATTCCATGAGCCAATTCCTTACAATAAATCATTATCTATCTATCTATCTATCTATCTATCTATCTATCTATCTTTCTATCTATCTATCTATCTCCTATTGGTTTTGTTTCTCTGGAGAACCTTGACTAATACAGGCACCAAGAAGGAAGTTAAAGTTTATAACTTCAGAATAATAGACCAAGTAATGATTTAAGGAGTTGTTAATAATGGTGATATTAATAAACAGTAGGTTAAATGTATTGAATGCTTAGAGTGTATACTTTGGTGCTTAGTACTCTGGCTACATTAATTCTTTGAACATACCATAATAGTATTTGTACTAAGCAGATGAGAAAATTGAGGTCCCAAGGAGTTGAACCTACTCAAGACCACTCACCAGTGAGTGGCTAAGCTATACTTTGAACCAGAGTCCAATTCTAGAGTCCATTTTTTTTTAAAGATTTTATTTATTTATGTATTAGAGAGCGAGAGAGAGAGAAACACCATGAGAGGGGAGAAGGTCAGAGGGAGAAGCAGGCTCGCCGCTGAGCTGGGAGCCCGATGTGGGACTCCATCCCAGGACTCCAGGATCATGACCTGAGCTGAAGGCAGTCGCTTAACCAACTGAGCCACCCAGGTGCCCTCTAGAGTCCATTTTTATATACAAAGCAAGCAGTCAACATCATAGCAGGAATAGCTTTGGGAGACAATCATCTATAGAAATTTATACATTAAAAACTTGATATTTAGGGCGCCTGGGTGGCTCAGTTGGTTGGGCGACTGCCTTCGGCTCAGGTCATGATCCTGGAGTCCCTGGATCGAGTCCCGCATCAGGCTCCCTGCTCGGCGGGGAATCTGCTTCTCCCTCTCACCCTCCCCCCTCTCATGTGCTCTCTCTCATTCTCTCTCTCTCAAATAAAAAAATAAAATCTTTAAAGAAAAAAAAACTTGATATTTAGAACTTTGGGGCACCTGGGTTGCTCAGTTGTTTAAGCATCTGATTTGATCTCAGCTCAGGTCTTGATCTCATGAGTTGGAGCCCCACATTGAGCTCCAGCCTGGGCGTGGAGACTACTTAAAAAAAAAAATCCTAAAATTTTGAGCATTGAGAAATTAAAAACACAAGAAACAACAAATGTTGACAAGGATGTAGAGAAAAAGGAACTCTCGTGCTCTGTTGGTGGGAATGAAAACTGGTGTAGCCACTGTAAAAAGCAGTATGAAATTTACTCAAAAATTTAAAACTCTAACTATCCTATGATCCAGTGATGACACTACTGGGTATTTACCCCAAAAATACAAAAACACTAATTCGAAAGGATAGATGCACCCCTGTGTTTATTGCAGCATTATCTACAATAGCCCAATTGCCTATCAAGAGATGAATGGATAAAGCAGATGTGGTATACATATACAATGGAAAATTATTCAGCTATAAAAAGATTGAAATCTTGGGATGCCTGGGTGGCTCAGTCGATTAAGCATCTGCCTTGGGCTCAGGTCATGATCCCTGGGTCCTGGGATCGAGTCCCCCATTGGGCTCCTTGCTCAGTGGGGAGCCTGCTTCTCCCTCTGCCTGCCACACCCCCGCTTGTGCTCTCTCTCACTGACAAATAAATAAATAAAATCTTTAAAAAAATGAAATCTTGCCATTTGCAATGACACGGATGAAGCTGAAGGGTATTATGCTATGCGAAATAAAGACAAATACCATATGATTTCACTCATACGTGGAATTTAAGGAAAAAAATGAACAAAGAAAAAAGAGAGAGAGAGAGAGACAAACCAAGAAACAGCCTCTTAACTATAGAGAACAAACTGATGGTTACCAGAGGGGAGGTGGGTGGGGGTTGGGAGATACAGGTGATGGGGATTAAGGAGTGCACTTATCATGTTGAGCTCTGAGTAATGTATAGAATATTTGAAGCATTGTATTGTACACCTGAAACTAATAAACACTGTATGATGATTTTACTGGAATTAAAATTTAAAAACTTAATAAAATTAAGGAAAAAAACCCCAACTTTGAGCATTGAGAGATTTATAGATCTACAAACTAACCTGAACAGCAGGAAGCTAAATCCCAGGAAAAAGAGATCCTAGACAAAAAAGAACATTTTAGATAAAATAGCAACTGTTCTCTTGGTCTTTCTGGTGAAAGGTTAGCATTCCCTCTTATTAAGGAGTAATTGGATGTCTGTATCAGAACTTCACTATATAAAGCCATTTTATGGTGGTTGATCATAAAGTGAAAGAATGTGGGTTTGGTTATCTCTGATGAATACTTTAGACATCTTTTTTTTTTTAAGATTGATTGAGTGATTGATTGAGTGATTGATTTATCTGAGAGAGAGAGAACACACAAGTGGGGGAAGGGGCAGAGAGAGAGGGAGAAGGAGAGAAGCAGACTCCCCACTGACCGTGGAGTCTGACCCGGGGCTTGATCTCACCACCCTAAGATCATGACCTGAGCCGAAATCAAGAGTAGGACCCTTAACTGACTGAGCCACCCAGGTGCCCCAAAATCTTTAGACATCATTGCATACATCGTCTTCAAGATCTTTTCTAAGTGAAATATAGATCAGGATGTGACAAACTTTTTCTGTGCAGTGCTAGGTAGTAAGTATGCTCAGCGCTGTGGCCCATATGGTCTCCCTCTAAACACCTATTGTGCTCTGCTAGCATAGTGGGACATCACCCATAGACCATTCATAAGTAGATGGGCATGGCTGTATCCCAATAAAACTTCATTTACAAAAATAGGTGGCAGGTCATTTGCCAAACCTTGGTACGTAGCTGGTATCTGTGTTAGGTAAAGCAACCAGCGCATCTTATTTTGCTCTGGACTGTCCCAGCTTTATCACCGGAAGTCCTACATCCCATGAAACCCTTCATTCCAAGTTGATTGCCATGAATAAGTTGACTTACAGTCAAATTCTGAGACATAGAGCACTCCAGATATAACAGTCATCCCTCTCCCCACCCTAAAATTGCCTTTGCCGAGCTTATATCTGTCAGCATAGAGTTATAAATTACAAGTGCATTCTGTTAACCCCCACATATTACACATGCAGAAGGGACAGGAACCAGATACCAATTTTCTTTTACAACATTTGCTTCCATAAGGGGACTTCCCAGTTCCTCCCACAGTTGGTCCCATCTTCAGACAAAAGTACAGACTGAGTGTTGGCAAGGTGTCTGGGCATCTCCGGAGATAAAAGTGAAAGTATAATAGAATTGTCGTTTTGGACTAATTATGATGATTCCATGTTAGAGCAAGCCCCAGGGGGTCTGCTGAACTTCAGTGGATAAACAAAGGAAGGAGTCTTCAAGGAGTGCAGTAATACAGAGGAAAAGGAACCCCAAACAGAGCACTAATTGGCTGTTTTCTTGGCAGCTTCAGCCAGCTCCAGCCTGGGCTTTTAAGGATGATGTGTTAGGAATTACGGAAACCATGATCTCTCTACTGTCGGGAAGGCTGGGACACACCAGGGATGCAAATAATAGGTTGATGTTCATGGTATTTGGAGAGAAAATTGGCACCTCCCATTGCTACCTATGTAGCCTTGGCCTTGGAGAAGTCCCTAAGTCCTTAGGCTTCAGAGTCCCCATCTTTCACGCAGTAATAAAACCAAGCACCCCATAGAGTTCTGTTGAGAACTGAAGGTGACATTCCTCATGAATTTGCCTAATTTAGGAATGTGTCTTTATACATATGGTCTGACTTGCCATGAGGCTGCATCCTCTGTGGGGTTCTGTATTTGGGGAACACACCCTGTATTGGTGAGTCAGGGATGGTATCCCAGAAGTTATTACTTTTATGTTAAAAGCTAAAGGATGATGAGTATTTATTTAATTAAAGTAAAAGGAAGGAGATGGGCGGAGCAAGATGGCGGAGGAGTAGGAGACCTGCATTTCGTCTCCTCTCAGGAATTCAGCTGGATAGGGATCAAACCATTCTGAACACCTACAAACTCAACAGGAGATCGAAGAAAAGAATAGCAACAACTCTCTGAACAGAAAAGCGACCACTTTCTGGAAGGTAGGACGTGCGGAGAAGTGAATCCGAGGCGTTATTCGGGAGGATAGACGGTGGGGGAGGGGCCTCCGTCGGCCGCTTCTGGCAAGTGATAGAGCCACGGAGCACAAAATCGGAACTTTTAGAAGTCTGCTCCGCTGAGGGACGTCACTCTGGTGGTGAAGTGGGGGGTGGAACCCTCGCGGGACAGTGTGGTCTCAGGACCCTCGGGGTCACAGAAAGACCGGGGGTGCCTGAGTGCGGCAGAGCTCCCAGGTATCGGAGCAGGGAAGCCGGCTGCAGAGACAGAGCCCAGGCGCGGGCTCTCAGCTCAGGGTTGCTATAAACCGTGATCCGCGGCACAGTCGGGCCACTGCTCCTCCAGCAGGGACCCAACAAGCGGCAGATCCGGGGAGACTCACCTTCTTCCCCCGGGAGGAGAGGTGCGGGAGCGCACCGCGGGGATCTGCTGGGTTTGGAGACTCCACGCCGGGTCGGGTGCCAGATAGAAAGGCGCGGTCACAGGCCGGGTGAGCGTGGAGTGTGGCCGGAGATCGGGGAGACGGGAGTAACTGACTGCTTTTCTCTGGGGGCTCGCTGAGAAGCGGGGCCCCGAGTTCTCCGCTACTCCGGGGCGGAGACTGGGAGGCCGCCATTTTCACTCTCCGCCTCCAAAGCTGTACGGAAAGCTTGCAGGGAACAAAAGCTCCGGAGAGCAAACCCGAGCAGATTACTTAGCCCGGACCGGCAAGGGCGGGGCAATTTTGCCTCCGGCAAAGACATTTGGGAACCACGGCAACAGGCCCCCCCCCCCCAGAAGATCAGCGAGAACAGCCAGCCAAGACCAAGTTTACCGATCAATGAGAACGGCAGAACTCCAGCGCTAGGGGAATACTGCACATAGAATTCATGGCTTTTTTACCATGATTCTTCAGTCTTTCAAAGTTAATTATTTTTTTTAACTGTCTTTTTTTCTTTTTTCTTTTTTTCTTTTTTTTTTTAATTTTTCTTTTTCCCTTTTTCAACCAACATCTTATCAATCCCTTTTTTAAAAAAAAAAAAACATTTTTATTTTTCATTTTTAAAGTCATATTCTATCCCTTCCTAGTAGTTACCCGTATTTTTGGCATATATATATAAGTTGTTCTCTCTTTAAAATCTTGAGATAGTTTCTTCTAACAGATCAAAATATACTCTAAATCTCTAGTGTATGGTTTTTTTCTACTCCCTTGGCTGATCACATTCTCTCCCTTTTTTCTTTCTTTCTTTTTTTTTTTTTTTAATCCTCT